>NW_016826791.1:1124239-1148303 GCF_001698545.2 Rhinopithecus bieti | reverse complement strand
GGGAGGGGAAGGGGGGGTGGGAGCAGGGGAGGGAGAGGGGAAGGGGATGGAAGTGCTATTCCTACCAAAACGTGCAACACGAACATTACCACTGTAAGTTCCCAGCGGCAAGACTTCACTGTGAAGATAAATACCCAAGAAGACTTCAGGGAAAGGGTGGGACTGGGATGGGGTCTAAAAAGTGAAACAGATTTAGATGGTCAGGAAAAGGGAGGGGGCAAATGCTGGGAGGGGCAATGGTGCTAGTGGAGGCCTGAAGGAAGACTGGAGACATGAATCTTCTGGGAGTTCAACGTTGTCCACTTCAACTTATTTCTAACTAATAGAAACAAGTCTATTTCTTCTATAGACTTATTTATGTAATTGCTAAGTGGCGAGTGTATGCCTTATTCATTACCATGCTGCTTTTGAAAGCAGAGCTGGAGATGCAGAGGCCCGTCGAGAAGAGGTTAAATAAATCATGGCACGTTGCACAGGCAGAATGTGACCTGTGAATGTGACCCTATTTGGAAACAGGGTCTTTTCAGATCAACCAAGTCTAGACGAGATTTTGCTGGACTAGGGTGGGCCCTAATGCAACATGACTGTGTCCTTATGAGAAGAGAAGAGACGCCGAAACTGATACACAGAGGGAAGGCCTCGTGCTGGCAGAGGCAGAGATCGGAGCAATGCCGCGGCAGCCAAGGCGCGCTAGGGGTTGCTGGCAACCCCAGAAGCCAGGGCAAGGCAAAGAGGAATCCTCCCCTACAAGTCTCAGAGGGAGCGTGGTGCTGCCAACACCTTGATTTTGAACTTCTGGCCTTCAGGACGGGGCTAAATTTTAGTTGTTTTGAGCCACTCAGTAGGTGGCACTTTGTTATACCAGCCTGAGGAGACTGGTACAATCATGGATTGTGTTCTCAGAGAAGCAGAATCGGGCTTTGGGTCTGATATCGCAAATCTTTTTTTTTTTTTTTTTTTTGAGACAGAGTTTTCACTCTTGTCTCCTAGGCTGGAGTGCTGTGGTGTGATCTCAGCTCACTGCAACCTCTGCCTCCCGGGTTCAAGTGATTCTCCTGCCTCAGCCTCCCACATAGCTGGGATTACAGGCACCTGCCACCAGGCCTGGCTAATTTTTTAAAAATATTTTTAGTAGACCTGGGGTTTGACCATGTCGGGCAGGCTGCTCTTGAACTCCTGACCTCAAGTGATCCGCCTGCCTCAACCTCCCAAAGTGCTGGGATTGCAGGCATGAGCCGCCGCACTCATCGTCTGATATCTTACATCTTACAGGTAGAAAAACTTTTAAAATAAATTTTGAATTACGCAAGTCAAACCAAAGATGCCAGTGGACATGGCCTGTTAGATGACATTTAGCCTGGAGCTGACTCCGTAAATATTTTAAGTTTGGCCCAAAGGGTTTTCTGTACATTGTGAACTGTAACAGGTGGAGGTGTAAACAGACGGTAGCTTACACGTGTGCCAGTCACTGAGTTTTGGCAATCACATGTAGCCAACTGCTCCAACTGTGTTCAAATAAGACAAACGCTGAGCTGTAACCAATCCAGCTGTTTCTGTGCCTTACTCCCGTTTTCTGTGGTCACTTTCCTTTTTCTGTCCATAAATCTTCTTCCACCACATGGCTGAGTCTCTGAGTCTACTCTGGCTCAGACGGCTGCTCGATTTGCGAATCGTTCATTGCTCAATTAAACTCCTTTAAATGTAATTCGGCAGAAGTTTTCCTTTTATCAGGCCCAAGAGTCACCAGTCACTGCTTCTGTCTGGATGAGGCTGGGTCACCTACAGAGCTGCAGGCCTGGTTCACCCTCCCCAGGCACCTCTGCTGGGTTCCTCCTCCTCACAGCTTCCAGACCCACCTGTGCCCCTCCTGCTCCATCCTCATGGGGAAGGACCTGTCCTCCTGTCCCTCGTGTCACCGAACTCACAAAGCCTTTTCACTGTCCCGTATGTTACCACTTAATGACAAACTGTTTAACGTTCAAACCAAATATAAAAGTATGTAAGTCCCCTCTCCCCACCAAGATCTGCCGTCTATCTTGGGGACGGGGGTCCTGCCACGCTCTCTGGGCCCCATGGCACCCAGTGCTGTTCTGAGCCAAGGGGTCTGGCAAATGCCTGCTGCCACCAGGCAAGGAACAGAAAGAACAGTGAGAGGGCCGGCTCAGGTCAGGGTGAATCTGCTCTCCCTCTGTGGAGAGCGGGGTGCATGTTTTGTTTTGTGTGTCGGGGGGAGGTTTAGGAAGTTACCTATTAGAGAAGGAGCCCCCTTTTCCAGGGAGTCCCTTCAGGAGACTGAGCAGTGTGAGTGGAAAGCCCTCTGGAAGCCCCGGGCTGGCACTTGGGAGCCAGCTCTGGGTGGAAGCAGGAGATGGTTAGGACCCGAAACTTAAAATGTAAAAGGCCCTCACAACAAAGCCCCAAACTCTTTTGAAAAATAGAGGCCAGGTGCAGTGGCTCATGCCTATAATCTCAGCATTTGGGAGGCTGAGGCGGGTGGATCACCTGAGGTTAGGAGTTCAAGACCAGCCTGACCAACATGGCAAACCCCAATCTCTCTTAAAACTATAAATATTAGGCAGGCATTGTGGCGCGTGACTGTAGTCTCAGCCACTCCAGAGGCTGAGGCAGGAGAATCGCTTGAACCCAGGAGGCGGAGGTTGCAGTGAGCCAAGATTGCACCACTGCATTCCATTCCAGCCTCCTGGGTGACAGAGTGAGACTATGCCTCAAAAAAAAAAAAAAAAAAAAAAAGAATCTTTTTCCCAAAAGGTCTTGAGAAGAAAGCCCTGCTTTGAGGTGGGGCGGGAAGGAAGGAGAGGGAAGAGGACGAGTGGGAAGGTCCTGATGTGGTTTAGCAGCTCTTCAGAGATGGGGGGGTGTCAGCAGGCAGGACCACAAAGGGGCTGCCGGACCAACCGGACCCTTCTCAGGGCCAGGCTCCAGCTGCTTGGCACTGAGAAACGGAGACAGTAGCCAGGGCTCGGGGAGGCCTGCCTGGGGCCTCTCAGGGGAATCTGCAGGGGCAGAGCAAGGAAGCCTTGTGTGCTGTTTTGGGTGTAGTGTGGGGCACCGCCTGGGGCCTTAGACTCCACAGCCACATCCTTCAGTGGTTCCTGCAGCAAGAGAGTCCCCAGCAGGGGCCTGTCCGGGTCCCACAATGCACCTAGGACAGGCTATTTCCTCTCCCGAGAGTCAAGAGGGAATGTTCTCATCCTCCTCTCCCAGCCCCTTCCCCCACTGGACACAGGGCCCCTTCGGTGACGCTTCCCAAGGGCTGTGCCCCCGTTTCCTGTAGGCATGTGTGGGGACCTGATGGGGCAGAGCTGAATAGGATATAGTGGTGGGCACTTTAGGTTCAAAACTCTGTGCCACCCCCCATATCCTCACGACCTGCGACAGCCCTGTAGGCAGACCCCTCTGGGGGGCTGCGGTCTTCGTATGTAAAGGAAGGGGCCAGCCACAGAGAGCTCTAACGCCTCCTCCATGAACAATGCTGAAAAGGACCTATGTCTGTCCCTGAGCAGGGCATGATCAAAACTAGCCCTGGCCAGGTGCGGTGGCTCATGCCTGCAGTCCCAGCACTTTGGGGGACTGAGGGAGAACGATCGCTTGAGCCCAGGAGTTTGAGACCATCTAGGGCAACATGGCAAGACTGTCTCTATTAAAAACAAATTTGGCCAGATGTGGTGACATATGCCTATAGTCTCAGTTGCATGACAGGATTGCTTGAGCCCAGGAGTTCAAGGCTACAGTGAGCTAGGATAGCACCACTGCACTCCAGCCTGGGAGACACAGCAAGACCCTGTCTCACAAAACACAACACAACAAAATGAGCCCAAACAGCACCCATGCAGGCATTGGGCAAAGGCCCAGAGGAAACAGGTACTCTGTGGTACCTATCTTGGCAACACCTATCAAAACCACAAGCGCGCATGATCCTGGACCCAGTAATTCCATTTCTGGGGCTTTCTTCCATAGACTTATTTGTGTAATTGCCAAGTGTCGAGTGTACAGCTTATTCATTACCATGGTGCTTTTAAAAGCAGAGCCTGGAGACACAGAGGCTCCTCAAGAAGAGGTTAGATAAATCATGGCTCATCTGTAGGCACGGGCAGCCGCCATCCCTGTCGGAACATGACAGGGATCCTCGTTCCTTTCATCTCCAGGATGCAGCGGTAAGTGAAGAAAGCCACTGCAGAGCCATCTGTATCGAACGATACCATTTGTAGTTTCAAAAAAAGGAAAGAGAATATCTATATTCTGCCTGTCTGATTTTGCCTAGACTATCTCTGGCAGGATCTGGAAACGCTGGCTGTCTCCAGGGAGGGGAACAACTGGCAGGGAGGGCTTTCATCATATCCCCTTTTTGATTTTTCAAACATTCTATCACGGGAATGGATTATCCATTCAGAAAATGACTTCTTTTCAGCCACTGTTTTGCTTTTGAGCCAAAAGGCTGGCGAAGGCCGTATTTAAGCACTGACCTGCCTCCTGCCCTGACTGCCCCAATGCGGCCCCCAGCTCTGTGCAGGGGTGTCTCCCACGAGGACCGGGACCAGGACCTCTGTCCCATCTCCTGCTAGAACCAGGCCCATGGCTGTGTCTTCCTGAGCTCCTCTCTCCCTTGCTCTCTCTCTTTGAGAAGCGTTTCCACTTCCAACATTCTTCAGGGATGAAACTTAGTCACTGTTGTGCAAGGGATATTCACAGACCATGAAAACTCCTTGCTAGTTCTTTGGGGACAGAATGTTCATCTTTCGAGTAAATAGTTTACAGAGAGTGGAACTGTGACCAAGCCCCCTGCCCGCCTCTGAGGGCTCTTAAGAGCACAAACCACGGCGTCTGCTCCTCCCGTGGCCCTGTCCCCGTCCCCTTGCAGACCGCCCCCGTGTGAGTACTGGAATGATCCTAACCCAGTCCCAACGGAGGTGAGAGAGGGGGCGTGATGCAGGAGTGAACCTCTGGGGGCGAGGAGATGAGAAGGTGGACTGTTCATCTGGGGGTGGGAACACCTCATTTCTGGTGGGGCTGAATGATTCTCTATTATTACAATCTTTCCACCTGGCCTTCCTGCTCCTTCCTGTTCCTTCCAGAGCTGGTGACTCCTGTGGGGAAAACAGGTGACACTCTGGACCACAGAGGGGGAAGGGAAGCTTTTAGGGGAACAGACAGGTGACATGCTAAGACTCACAGTGTGTGCATTAGGGAGTGTGCGTAGTTTAGGGGCACAGGGAGTGAATCTTCCTGGAACCAAACATACGCCCTCTCTGTTGGCTGATATCTGAAATGTTTTTAAGAGGGAGTAGAGTCTTGCAGCATCAACGCTTTTTTATTTTTTTATTTTTTTGCACAATGCCACCCTGTTTACAGAGGGCTTACACACTCTGGCTCCATCTGCCCCTCACAGATGAAGAAACTGGTGGCTGGAGAAAGTTCAGTTACTTATCCATGGTCCTTTAGCGAATACACGGCAGGGGCCACACCTCAGCTCCTTTCCTGACTCTAAAACCCAGACACTTTCTGCCCCAATCAAACTGGAGTATCACCAAGAGAAAGAACATGAAGACTTAAAACTACATTTCAGCTGTATGAGTTACTCTCCCAGAAGTGGCGCTTCACCAGCCAACAGGAAGGAGAGCTTGGATGACACTGGGTGACTGCACAGGGAAAGAAGAGGTGCCACCTCAGCCTCCTGAGGAGCCGGGACTCCAGGCAAATACCATTACACCAGCTAAGTTTTTTATTTCTTATTTTTGTAGAGATGGGGTCTCACTATGTTGCCCAGGCTAGTCTTGAACTCCTGGTATCAAGTCGCCTCCTGCCTCAGCCCCCCAAAGTGCTGGGAATATAGGTGTGAACCGCCATGCCTGGCCCCCCATTACTTTTAAATAGACCAATTTATTTCTCAATCATAGGGTCAACCGGGGAACTCAACCTTGGGTCTGATCAGGAAATGAACAGCTCCTGGACAGCTGCCGTGGGCCAAGCATGCTGGGGGTGTTGAGGAAGGGGGTGCGAAGATGGATTAGAGCAAGTCCCTGTAGTCTGGGGCGGGGGAAATGGGGATGAAAACAAAAAAGCAACCCCACCACCACCACGCAATAAAGCTGTGAACCAAGAAAGCAGGGGGAGCTCAGGGAAGAGGAGAGAGCCTGAGGGTGGGGGTGGGAAGGTGGCTCAGAAACCCCAGGAAAGAGCTGGGACCCGATGGTGGAGGAGGACACAGATCTGCCCCAGCCCAGGGGCCTTTCCTAAGGCCCCAGGCAGGACTGGGCCATGGCAACAGTCACCCAAGAAGGCTCTGGCCAAAGGACAGACAGCTGCCCCCTTTCTGTTCCTTCTGAGAAGACATCTCCTCCTTTCTCCTGCTCCTTAAGGGCTTTGTTTAGGACACGGCCAGCCTCTGCGGTGAACAATGCCTCTGATTCTCCCAGGGCGGTAGCCAGGCCCAGTGAACAGGCCCAGTGAGGGAAAAGAAACCGCTCCTGGCAGCCGCACAGAACACCACGAAAGGGGCTCCAGACACTGGGGAGCCATGGGCTGGTGACTTCACAGGGCCTGGCCCTGCTGGCAGGCACTGGAGAGGAGGAGAACAGAGGTGCCACCGAAGGGAACTGAGTCCTGCTGGCCGTGGAACAGCTGTGCGGGGTGGAAACGGAGGCCTGGCCCTCAGAAGCCCCAAGCTCTAGACCTGGTTTTACCACCAAGTAGCCATGGGCTCTGGGACAAATCCACCCCTTGCCTTGGTAAAAATAAACCAGGTAGACCAGATGCCTATCTGGTGCAATCCGGCCCCTGCACTGCATACATGGAATGAGCTGGAGCCTCATTCCTGCCTTTTACATGCATAAGGTCTGGAATGACAAGAAGGAAATAATGTATTCTGCTGACTGTCGTTTCAAGAGGCAAAGTGAGAAGAGCAGCCTTTCCATGGACACTAGAGGGAGGCTTTGCTTATACAGGGTTTTGAAACCTCCCTCCACTCATCAGAGAGTGAGGAGTCGGGTGTCGTTCCCCACTTTGGAGGGAGGATGGCGAGCATCGTGAGGGGAAACGGTGGCCCAGGGAGGTGCCTAGCGAAAGTGTCACAGCCAGAGAGGGACAGGAGTACCTGTAGCACACAGAGGGATGTGACCAACAGGCAGGCGGAGACCCTGGGCGGCGCAAGTTCAGGCCAGGCAGGTGACCCAGAACCCAGCCTCTGATGTCTGCTTAGGACTCTCTTTTCTCCAGGAGCAAATCCACTGCTTCAGTGTTCTGGCCCTTCTCAGGTGCCCTCTGGCCTGGCTCCTGCACCTTCTCCCTGCATGGCCCCCATCTCCCGCAGGTTTTACCTTCTCCTACCCCTCATTCCAGAGCCCTACCCTCCAGGGCCGCTGGAGCTGAGTGCTGGGCCCTCTCACTCCAGAATGGCTCTGGGCAGCGCAGGCACCTGCGGGAGCCTGTGGGAGCCAGGGAAGAGAGGGGCAGTATTCTCAGGGCTCCAGCTGCCCGCTCCTGCCTGCCTCGCCTCCAGCGACTCCTCTTCCCCGGTCCCTCCAGGCCTGGGTGGTGATGACTCCTGAAACCCTGCCCACACCCCTGGGAAAAGCCCCTTCAGAGCTCCAGCTGCATACCCTTGTTTCCTGCCCCCAGTGATAGTTTCCAGCCTCCACTCCCAAACCAGGATAAGGACTGACCAGCACTGTGGAAGGAGCTGAGCTCTGGGGCCAGAAACCTGGGCTGGACCCTAAGTCACCACTTGCCAGCTATGTGGCCTCAGAGTCGTCAGCTCAGAGGTTTGGTTCATTCTTTGAACGTATGAGCTGCCCGTGGGATTTGTGTGATGAGCAAGAGGTAACAAGCAAAGCACCCCGGGACAATGAACCATAGGGCCTGTGTTCAGTATGGGCAGCTGCCATTGATAGCAGGTGACGTCTCTGGGAGAAGACCCTGCTTGTCGGATGCTCAGAGCTGACTCTAGCTTCTGCCTGGCCTGGGGGACAGGAGTGTAACACACCTGAAGTTCAAGCTGCAGCTCCCCGCTGGCCGACTCCACCCTGCAGCCCCTCCACATAGGCGCAGGGTGGAGGTGAGAAATCCCAGTCGAGCCCTCTCTGACAAGTTGGGGTCTCCTTCAGGCAGTTCTGGCTATAGCCAGCCCAGCGCCCCCAGCCACAGTCGGCCATGATGCACTCTGAAAGCTGTTTCTGAGGGCGCAGAGGCCAGTCCCTGGTTTCTCATCACCTGGAGATGTAAGAAATTTGAAAAAGCTGGACACCACTAAGACAAGCCCCAGGTGCCACATGGCAGTTCGCTGAGCAGCGCCTGGCCCAGGGTGGCGTTAGGTATCACATCACAGTACCGCTTAGGCCCAGGAGTCCACTGCTCTGGAACCCACTGCAGGCTGCTGTTCCGTTTGCACAGAGGCAGGAATACCCTACGCAGAGCAGGCCTGCCTGGGCCTTCAGCCATTTATTCTCTTTCCCCCAAGCCCAAGGTGGGTGTGGCGAGGTCATCTTCGAGACCATTCTACCATTCTCCAGCCTCTGTGTTGGTGGATGCATTCCAGAGTGATCCATTCAACCTGAACGATCCTACTTCCTACAGCCCCAACCGCCCAGTACTTCTCTGAAGGTAGCCTGTCCTCAGGGCCGCGCCACCAACACCCCTACCCCATGCTCAGCTTCTCTTTGAGAACCGCGGCGGTAGACAAACCCTTCAGCTTCAGCACCCCTTTATGCTCTTGAAAAATAGGTTAACATATAATACATTTATGGTTGTCATTGATAAACGAATTAATGTTTAAAATTTTCTCAGTTTTAATTTCTAATATAGGCTGGGTTTGGTGGCTTAGGCCTGTAATCCCAACATTTTGGGAGGCCGAGAAGGGAGGAGCTGGGATCCCAGGAGTTCAAGATCAGCCTGGGCAACAAAGTGAGACCCCCATTTCTGCAAAAAAATAAAAAATTAGCTGGGCATGGTGGCATATGCCCTTGGCCTCAGCTACTCAGGAGGCTGAGGAGGGAGGACTGCTTAAGCCTGAGAGGCTGAGGCTACAATGAGACATGACTGCACCACTGGACTCCAATCTGGGTGACAGAAAGACCCTGTCTCTTAAAAAAAAAAAAAAAAAAAAAAAAAAAAAAAAAATTCTAATATGGTGAATATTGATTCATACGACCCACAGAAACAAAAGCTCTTTGGGATCCTCATTTTTTTAAAAGTAACTTCTCACCAGTCTATATTTTTTAAAACGAAACAAATAAGGGATGGCGTTTTCACTTTTTGCAAATGTCTTGAACAGCTGGCTTAATCGAAGATGCTAGGTTTATGTATCTGTTAGTGCCCTCATTCCCTGTGGGATGGTTTTGCTCTAAACCTTTGTCTGGGCAGTCCCCAGTCCCGGTCCCCACCGAGTCTAACCCGGCATGCTGAGTAGAGCATCTGAGCCACAGGGACAGTTGGGATGCTTCTCAGGCTGCACTTCCCAAACCTGGCTGGGCCGAAAATCACCCGGGAGCATTAAGAACACATGTGCCCATAGGCCTGAAGATCCTGAGCGATGGGGCCAGGAGGAGCCTGGGGATGTGCTGTCTGACATTCCCCAAGTGATGCGGGTGGCCAGACACGTTTTGGAACCATCCATTTAATCCAACTCCCTGTTTCATAGATAGGAAACTTCTACAGTAATTTTTAGTTCCCATTCTTTATGGTCACGCAGTGCCAGTGCCTCCGTCCTCTGTCTCACGGCTCCCTTCTATGGAAGAGCAAATTCCCTTCCTTCTGAGTCCCCAGCCCCCTGCCTGGTCTCTGATGCGAATGACTCTCCCTGCAGCCAAGGTCAGCCTCATGCAGAAACGCTCTGGAATGATGCCTCGTCCCCGGGTACCAGGTGTGTATGCAGCCGCCGGCCAGGCCAGCTCTCCTGAGCTCTGCTGCTCCTTTCCAGCCAGCTGCTTTGAGACCTTGCTCTGAATGTTCCTAAAAGACAAGTTTCACACCCGCCTGCTGTCCTCCCCACCCCACTCCAGCCCTGCCCTTCAGGTTCCCCTCTCTCAGCGGGAGTTTCTGGACTCTGGCCCCTTTATAGCTGAATGGCCCTGGCCCTGGCTGAGCCCACTCTCAATTTGCATTTTAATCTGGAGTGAGGTTTCAGGCTGCAGATTTTGGTTCTAGGCCCTAAGAATCTGTTTTATGATCTTTTGTCATTGAAACTATTCAAAATATGTTGGAAAATATCTGAGTGATCTTGGAGTCAAAGCATCATGGTAATGTGGAAGGTGAAAAATTATTTCTATTTAAAAAAAACTTTTAGGAATTTTTCCAAGGTTCTTATTCTCCTAAAAGGAATCCAGAAAATATCCAGTTTTATAGGGCTTTGTATACCCAATAACATTCTGCACCTAGTTATTACATAGTTGGCTCTAGCACGTGAGTATTTCCACGGGAACAAAACAAAACAGAAATGGTGGTGGAGGGGAAGGAAACGAGAATCTCACAGGGGCTAATTTTAGATCAGTCCCAACTCTGACAATGTGGTCCCAGCCTCTGCTGTCTGTCCTGTTCCTTCTTCATGCTTGCCTGGAGGTCAGAGTTCCACATCATGGACCCAAAACGTAACCGTAGATACTTCGCTCGAGCAAAAGACAACAGCAGATGTGCGTCTTGATGTTGCCACTAGAAAGCAGTCCTGGGGAGGCACAGGGGAGGCCCCTCTGCTGCTTTGTGTGAGAGAGAAACTCTGCAACAGAACTTTTCCTGTATACAGCGGTTTCGGAAAAACAATTTGCTAAGAATTTGTCAATGAAAGGGAAATGTTAGCAGCCTCCGTCCCTCTAATTATCAGTATTTGTGGAATCACAAAAGCAACAGGTATTGTTTGGTGCTGTGGAGATGAACCCTGCTGAATGTGACAGAACTGGGACGAGCCCCAGCACGAGAATCATAGGTGGTAAGAATGGGCATGACCTTGGGGGACAAAGGTCTCAGAACCTCATTTTCGGTGGAGGAAGTGCAGGCTCTGAGAGGTGCAGTGTGAAGCCGAGGATCTACCCCCCACCCCAGAAGCAGGTCCATGGCCATGACTCAGGTCTTCAGGCCGCAGCCCACGGTGCTTGCTCCATTCCAGGAGGTTTCCGATGGTGACCTTATCCCTGTGGAATGTTGGGGAGAAGACCGTTTGTGTGGGCAACAGGAAAAAGCACACGGTGGGTCGCACCAGGCGAGGTGGGTGCCTGAGGTCAGAGGTGTGTCTGCCTTGGGCTGCCACTCTGTGTCCGCCCTCCTCCCCAACGGGGCTCGCTTGGCCAGGTGCCAAGGGTGTACAGGGTGGAGTGGGTAGTGCAAGGCCAAGACTTGGCACTTTGGATTTGGAAGGGGAGGGAGGAGGAGGAGGAAATGAGGCCACCCCTGGGCTCCTTGCTGAGTCAGCATGGTGACTCTCATTTCCTAGAAGGAAAGAAGGAAGGACACCAATTCAGTAAGAGACCTGGGGGACTTTCACACTCTCAGCTGATGCCAAGGTGCCCAGGAGCTGCGGAAAGGCCTCCTGGCACTGGCTGCAGGATGGGGCCAGAATATTCCTGGGCAGGAGCCCCCCTGGTGGCCCGTCCTGCCTGAACATGTTCTTAGATCAGGACTAGAGTTCAAGATTTCAGAAAGGTCATTCTCACCTTGATCTCTCTGAGATGCCTGTTCACGCCAATTGTTCCGGCAAAGCCAGTATACATGGGTATCGCTATGATGTAAAACAGCAGATCTGATGTGAGGGTAAACTTGGCATTTACCCCGATGAGATGGGGTGTGGGGAGGGTGCAGTGGCCGCAAGGCCCTGGAAGCATGCCTCTTCCAGGGAGGCCCCCATCATCAGAACTTCCGCCTGCAATGTCCCTGCCCTGCGCTGGCCAGGGGACTCCGCGGTGGGCTCCCGCACTGTGCCTGGGATTCGGACACTGCTTGCTTCGGACTGTTTCCAGTCCCTCTTGAAATTTCTGATTGTTGACAAATTGTTTATTACTCTAGCTCTTGAGGAAACGTCCTAAAAGTGAGGAAGAAGTAGTTCTTCAACTTTCTTGAATCCCAGGACACTTTGATCATCTGACGAAACTGATAAATGAAGCGTCGGTACAGATTTCTCTGTCTCTCAAATCAGTTCGGGGCACTTCTAACTCCCCAAAAGTCAGGTTTTAGGAATCTGTATTCTGAGGGGTCTCAAAATGTTTTCGTGGTTCTCCTCTCCTCCAGGGTGGCCTGCCTCCCTGTTCCAGCGTCTGAGAGGAGCTATGCCTATTTTGCACCCTGAACCTCCAAACTCAGAAGTCTCTGAGGAACCCTGAACAGGAGAAAATGTGGCTGAAAATGAAGTGGAAAATCAGTGTGATAACCAAATCAAGATCACGCCTTGCTGGGACCCTATCACACTAAAGCTTCTAGAGCATAATACTTTTTAAAATCTGTAATAGCACCTGGAGTTTTTTCCTGTGCTTTCTACAATTCAGCTCTTTTAGTCTGCTCTGAACCCTTGGTGGCGGCGGCTCACTGCTCATGAACAGATCCCCTCCTGGGGGGCTCCCGTGGCCCCCCACAATGGTCCCATTCTGAGCTGTTTATCCTCACCCTGGAGGGCCCCCTCAGATCACCCAGGCTCACTGCTCTGCATGAGGCACAGGTGAGAAGGGCTGTGGGTGAGGCAGGGAGGACTTTGAGCCACCGCCCCCTCCTGGAAGTGTATCCTAGGCCATTTCCAGGTGTACAGCTCTCAGGGGAGACAAGAATGCATTGTTCTACCTGGCACGATGGGGTGTGGGCCACAGAAGCACATTCCCAAACCTCCACTTTGGAGAGCCACGTTCAGCAAAGCAGGAGAAGGTGCAGAGGCTGGGATGGGGAGGCCATCTGTGAGTGTGGTTCCTGCCTGGCTTTCCCCTTCCTGCCAGGTCTCCCAGGAGGCCAGGTGGCGGCTGCAGCCGGTGGCAGACACTCCCTTCCTGGGGTGCTGGCTGCAGCCGGCTGCCATGGGACTCCAACCAGGGCTCTCCTGGGGCTCTGTTGACTCAACACATCATCTGACGCCACCCCGGCAGGCCCTCTGGGTGTCAGGTGCCAATGAGACTGGTTGGGGAGGCTGGGATGGTGTCCAGACTGCCGCCTCTGCCCCAGAGCTCGTTTCCATGGTGCCGTTCCCAGCTCTGAGCTCTCCTCATTCACATCACGAAGGCAGGGATCGTGAGCTCTAGTGGTTGTCTGCCTCCAGTGATTAATCGGTACGATTCTCCATGGAGGAGGAAGAGAAGAGGAAGGAAAGCTGCAGATGAAAGGGAATTAAGTGTCTTGTGGTGGAAACAAATGTATTGGTTGCATCCTTTCAAAGATGATCCGGAATCTCAAACCTAGGGTTTATCTCTGCCCCTTGAGAGCAACAACAATTCTGGGAGTTCAGGGCCACGACAGAAAATGACAGCATCACACCTGAATTGCTGCTAGTGTTTTTAATAGAGAGGTAGCCACTCACCCCGAGGGAGGTGGGAAGGGAGCCCTCTTGCTGGTGAGCTGGGAATTCCTAATACTTCTTGTGTCTGACGCACAGTCACTACCACTGGTAGAGCTTGCTGGGGAGGGAGAACTCAGCCCTCTGTTTGCATAATCTGAGGGGCTGGAAAGCCCCCTGCCCGCTTCCAGATACCTCATCTACTTGACAAACTTCCAAGACGCCCTGCCTCCCCTTTCTACACATCGCTCTTCCCTGGAAGATTCCTGCTTTGTTATTCTTGGTCAATCTACAGAAGGCAGGCTGGATACTCCACAAACGACCCAAGAGAGGAGCAGCCATTAGGAAGGTGCGAGGCTGGGAGGGAAGAACAGGGCCACGGTTCCCGGATTTAGTTGTACCACATCATACATGTTGCTTCCATGTATTTTTCTCTTTGGTGTCAGGTTTCTAGAATCAGGGCATGAAAAATGATATCTGAACACGGTCCTTAGGGGAGCCGGGTTTTTTCCACTTATCTTCTGATTCACTCCACAGCTTCCACATCTATTGTCAGCTAAGCTCATCGTCTGTGAAGCCCTCACTGGTTTCTAGAGTGAATCATTCCTCCTTTTCATGCACTTAGCACATTCCAACGTTATCCAATGATGGTGTGCTGCGTTGTTTCTTGATGTATCTCGATCCTTCCACTAAGCATGAATGGCCGTGAGTCTCACTTAGCGCTATCCCATGGGGCCTGGCGCGCTGTCCCAGCTCAAGAAAGATTTGCGGAGCTTGCTTTGTACATAGTGCTCAACAAGTAGACAAATCTGACTTTAAATCTTAAGTTCTTTAAAATACACCGTTAGGAAAATGAAACAAGAAACACGGCAGAGGGAAAACACAATTATCCCTCTGTGTCTGCAGGGAATTGATTCCAGAACCCCTCTCAGGCACCAAAGCCTAGGATGCTCAAGTCCCCGATATAAAATGGTGTAATAAGTGCATAGGACCTATATACACCCTCCTGTATGCTTTAAATTATCTCTGGATTACTTATAATACCTAATATAACAGAAATGCCATGCAAATAATTATTATGCTGTGCTGGGTTTTCATCTGTATTTTTATTGTTGTACTATTATCTGTATTATTATTTCCCCTGAATATTTTTGATCTGCGGTTGGTTGAAGCTGAGGAGGTGAGACCTGCAGATATGGAGGGCTGACCGTATTGCAAAACACATATATGATAAAGGACCTGTAGCAGAGTATATAAAGAACTCTCAAAACTCAGCAACAAGAAAAAAAAAATTCTCAGTAAAAAAAAAAAAAGTAGACAGAAGATTTAAACAGAGACTTCAGCAAAGAAGACATACAGACGACAAATAATGATATGACGTTCACCATCATTCATCTTTAGGGATATATAAATTAAAACTACAATGAAACATCACTATTAGACCAACTAACAGCCACAAAAACCTGACAATACTAAGGCTGACAAGGATTTGGAACAACAGGAACTCTCATATGTCACTGGTGGAAATACAAACTAGTATAGCCATTCTGGAAAAACGGTTTGACAGTTTCTTCCGTAGTTAAACATACATTTACCATACAACCTAGCCACACCACTCTTAGAAGATATGAAACCTTGTTCACACAAAATCCTGAACGCAAATGTTTTCAGTGGCTTTATTCATAGTTGCCCCAAACTGGAGACAACTCAAACATCCTTCAACGGGTGAATTAATAAACTGGTACAGCCCTTTGAGAGGTGGAAGCAGGAGGATCGCTTGAGGCCAGGAGTTCAAGACCAGCCTAGGCAACATAGTGGGACCCCATCTCTACAAAAAATAAAAAAGTTGGCCGGGTACAGTGGCACATTCCTGTTGTCCCAGCTGCTTGGGAGGCTGAGGTGGGAGGATTACTTAAGTCTGGGAGTTTGAGGCTGCAGTGAGCCATGACTGTGCCACTGCACTACAGCCTGGGTGACAAACTGAGACCGTCTCAAAAAAAAAAAAAAAAAAAAAAAAAAAAAACAAAAAAAACTGGTGCATCTATACAATAGAATACTACTCAGTAATAAAAAGGAAAGAACTCTTAATATATGCAACACAATGAATTAATCTCAAACGCAGTTTTCTAAGTGAAAGAAGCCAGGTCCAAATATATACATACTACATATTTCCATTTATACAACATTCTGGAAAAAGCAAAATTATAGCGGACAGAAAAAAAAGTCAGTGTTCGCTGAGGATGAGGGGAGAAACGGACTATAAAAGGGGATGTGGAAATTTCTTTGGGTGTTGGAATTGTTTTGTCTTGACGGTGGTGCTGATTACACAACCGCAGGTGTTTCTCAAAACTCTCAGAACTGCACTTTTTTTTTTTTAAAGGGTGAGTTGTACTCTATGTAACTTATAGCTAAATAGTCCTGACTTTTAAAACAGTGCTCTAACATGAGTTCGGGGGGTCGTCTCTGCAAAGGTGCTCTTCCCCCTGGGCCTTGAAGGAGCGACAGGCAGGACTCAGATGGAGATGCCCCAGCGTGATGGTGGAACCCTTGCCTCCACCCTGGGGCCCAAGACCTGCTCACATAAAAATAGCAGCTGAAATCCCTCTCCCCCTGGCCCAAAGGTCATCTCCTGAAGGTGACAGAATGGAGCCACTACCAGGGGGCAGGGGAGGGCAAGGGGGAAGGAGTGAGGTCTCAGAGGCTCAGGCAGCCCGGGGCCTGTCACCCTGACACCTCCTCCCCTCCTGGAGACAGCTGTGTTCAGACAGCCTGTGCCCCGCCTTCCCCTGCTGTTGGGAAAAGGGGAGGGGGCAGGAGAGAGCTGAAAGGTTAGGCTGGGAGCAGAAATGGAGATCCCATTCCTCCTCTGTGAGGCCCTGGCTGGAGGCTCACCCGCCCTCACCTTCCACCAGACTCAGTCACCCAGCGCTCCCGAGGACAGGGGTCTCTGGTGTATCTCTGCATATCCTTGAAAGGTGTGGACAAGTCAATGAGTCTTCTCTACAGGGGCTCTTGGCACAGGTCCAAGCAGGCAGAAAACCTGATGATGTCCTGCTGCCCAGGGCAGGCCTAAGACCCGTAGCACAGGAGGCCCAAGGCAGCCATAAGGAGACCCAAGGCCCTCTGAGGGGCACACGAGGGGTTCCAGGGAAAGTGAGAGGGCGAGGCCCTCACCAGGAGGCTGCTCATCCCAGAGACGCATTTGCAGGGCTGACCATGCCCCACCCGTCCCTTCTCCAGTCCCATCGCCTCCCCGGGCCATCAGTGGCCACGCCAGGCCCACGAGAGGGTTCTATGCAACGGCCGCACCTTGAGAGCTTGCTTTATTTTTAGCTTTAAAAGTTGTGTTTTAAAGAAATCTATATACTGAGTATAAAAATACTTAAGAATACCCAAGAAATATGTTAGTAAAACTTTCTGCAGGCTGTGGTCTGAATGTGTGGGTCCCTGCCAAGTCCTTATGCTGAATTCTACCCGCAAGGTGATGGTGTTAGGAGGCCGGGCCTTGGGAGGTGAGGAGGGTAGAGCCCCCATGCCCTTACAAGAGGGACCCCAGAGAGACCCCTCCTCCTTCCACCATGTGAGGATGCAGCCAGGAGGAGCGGAAGCGGGTCCTCAGCAGACACAGAATCCACTGGCACCTTGGTCTTGGACTCTAGCCTCCAGAACTGTAAGAAAGAACTTTCCATTCTTTTTTTGTTTGGAGACGGAGTCTCGCTCTGTTGCCCAGGCTGCAATCTTGGCTCACTGCAACCTGTGACCCCCAGGTTCAAGCAATTCTTCTGCCTCAACCTCCCGAGTAGCTGGGATTATAGTTGTTTGCCACCACACCCAGCTAATTTTTTCTGTTTTTTGTAGAGACAGGGTTTTACCATGTTGGCCAGTCTGGTCTTGTACTCCTGACCTCAACTGATCTGCCTGCCTCGGCCTCCCAAAGTGTTGGGATTACAGGCATGAGCCACAGTGCCCGGCCACAATTTCTGTTTTTTTGTTTTTTGTTTTTTTTTTGAGACGAAGTCTCACTCTGTCTCCCAGGCTGGAGTGCAGTGGCGTGATCTTGGCTCACTGCAAGCTCTGCCTCCCGGGTTCACGCCATTCTCCTGCCTCAGCCTCCCGGGTAGCTGGGACTACAGGCGCCCACCACCTCGCCTGGCTAATTTTTTGTATTTTAGTAGAGACAGGGTTTCACCATGTTAGCCAGGATGGTCTCGATCTCCTGACCTCGTGATCCGCCCGTCTTGGCCTCCCAAAGTGCTGGGATTACAGGCTTGAGCCACCTCAGCCTCCCAAAGTGCTGGGATTACAGGCTTGAGCCACCGTGCCCGGCCCAATTTCTGTTCTTTATAAGCCACCCAGCCTGTGGTATAGTTGTGGCAGCCTGAACAGACGAAGACACCGAGTTAGTTAATTTGTTGATCCAAATAGTCCACTCTTTTTAAACATTTTTGATTTTGTTAAAATGCATACAACCTAAAATTGACCATCCTGACCATTTTTAAGTACACAGTTCAGTGGCATTAACCACACTGCTGTGCAGCCGCCACCACCACCATCTCCAGAACTGTTTTATATTCCAAAACTGAAACTCCGTCCTCATAAAAAATAACTCATTTCTCCCCACCTGCAACCCCTGGCAACCATCTTCTACTTCCTGTATCTGGGAATCTGGCCACTCTAGGGACTTCGTATGAGTAAAACCTGGCAGCAGCTGTCCCTTCATGACTGTATTCTCTCACTCAGCACAATGCCCTCAAGTTTCATCCACAAGGTAGCAACTGTCAGAATCTCCTTCCTTTTGAAGGTTGAATACTATTCCACCACATATACACACAGCACGGAGGGCTTTCTCTTACAATTCCCTCCTGGCTTTGTCATCGCTTTGCCATTGCTCTGTTTCTCCCAGGAGATCGCTGCCCCTCCTAGGTCTGCAGCTTCCCTTTCCTGTGGTGACAGCAACTATGGTTGCCATCTGCATGGCCTGGTGTCCCCATGTGCCCCCAACGCCGAGGGCCAGAGCAAGGAGTAGGACATCCGATGCAAACACTGTGCCCACACGTTTCCTGGGGATGCCCCAGTCCCTCTGGGACAGAATCCATCAGTCTGTGCCCATGCCGGTCCCTTCCTTCTGGGCCACGGTCACAGGACTTGGGTCAGCAGGCCCAGGGAGGGAGCCCGGGACTACGCCAGACATTCCTGCCCTCCTGCAGCCAAGTTTCCGATGCGCTGTTGGAGGAGTCCTGCCAAGGGTAATGTGACATTTATATGATGCCTGGCGGGGCTGCCCAGTGACATAACAGGGGGGTTGGGGGTGTGTCTCTGGGCACAGAGCCTGCAGCCCGGCAGAGTCTGATGACACTGTGTTGTGTAAATTAAAGCAACAGTCACCTGTTTCTCTAAGTCATGGCTCAAACCTGTTTCCTCCAACATGACCATAAAATCACACCGCCTGTTGCCTGGATCTCTGGGACTCTTCTGTCTTCCTTCTGAAGAAAGCTATTTGATAAACACCCATCCACTGCCTGCAGGAGGATAAGGCCAAATGCCCTCATGTGCATTCTTTCGAGAGAATCCCGAGAGGATAAGCCCAGCCGGAAGCAGGCATCCGTGATGGCCTTTCTGTGCACTTGCACATGCAAACATTCTCGTGTGGGTGCCCTGAGTGCCAGCGTTGTGCTGGGGGCTGGGAGCACACAGGTGGCAGACACCATCCCTGCCCTCTTTCGACTGATTTTGCAAGGACTTCAGGAACACATTTTAGCACCATCACTAACCAGAGCTGCTCACTTATGAGCAGAGCCTCAGTTCGGCCATCAGTGCAATGGACAAATCCAATAGGAACTCTTGAATGGGCCACCTCCCCCGGGCAGCAGGGTGGTGCTCCTTCCAAGGTGTGCTTCAAACGGGCTCTCCTCTTTGTGGTCTGAGCAGAAGCTGTAAGGTTAGGCACTGGCCTTGTTCTTAGCTGTCCCTGGCCTACAGACCTTTGAACTAATCCCAATTTATGGTCTAAATTCTCTGTAGATGGCGGAAATCATAGGCGCTGCGTCCTCCAAACCTTAGCACAGCAAGAACACTCTGGTGTTCATCCGGGTGGAGGAAGCAGACCCCACCCTGTGTTTACAGGACACCAGCTCTTCAGGGGTCTGAGTGGGTGGGCCTGATGCTGGCATAAGGTTTGATGTTGCCAGCTAGAATCGCCAACACATCCCCGAAAGCCCAGTGGCTTAGCCTCCTATCGGTGCCTTCTCTGCAGCCCCTGCCAGGGCTGCCAGGAGCTCAGCCAGCCTTTATTCTATTTCACCCCCACCAAATACCTCCTCCTCCTCCCTATTCTTTAAAATTCAGCGCATGATGCTGGCAAGCTTCAGCGGCAGCTCACAGCACTTTCAGAGGGAAACGTGGTGTGCCCAGGGCCTTCTCACGGCCATCGTGCAGCGGGCTGGGCTGCTCCCAGCTCCAACGGCAACTGGTAGCATTGGGAGAGTATGGGGTTCCCCAGCGGGGCTCCGGGGCAGCGCGACGCCACAGGACCTTGCTGTGGATGTGGAAAAGCATCTGCTCTGGTGGCCTGGGGCAGGTGAGGAAGTGAGGGCTTCTCAGGAACAGAGCCAGGTGGTCTCTGCGGGCCCAGGCCTGCCGGCACCTCAGCCCTGATGCCATCATCTCTCCTTTGACTGAGAACAAGGACCTCTTTCCTTGCCTAAATATCCTACAGCTAAGAGGAAATCACCCCCAGTTACAAGAGGTTTGAGGAAGCCCCCTCAACCTTCCACCCACCATCATCAAACTTTCAAAAGCAGAGAGTCTGGGATTTTAAACGCCTGTCTGAAAAGCAGGTTTCAGATCCACGGGAAGGCAGGGTCAGGGCAAATCTCTCCTCTCCTCTCAAGTCAGATAAAAATGATCACACCCGGGAGGAGAGGCCTGAAAAGGGGCAGCTGAAGGGAAAAAGAGCTGGAGAGAGGGGAGCAGCCCGGAGTGTCTCCTCTGGCTGGGAGGGGCCCTGTGGAGCTGGGGAGCAGCAGCTCTTGTGAGCAGACGGAAGGCCGCTCCTCAGGATGGGGCGCTGCCACCTGCAGGCTCAGGCCCTGTTCACCTGCCACAGATTCCCTGAGAGCCAGGCAGAAAAAGTGGACCCTGCTCCCAGAGTGCAGGCCCAGGGAGAGGCAGGCAGGTGGCCAGTCTGAATCAGCGGGATGGAGATGCCTGGCATGGGGAGGGGGTGTGTAGCCTGGGAGGGGCCTTGGGCGGGAGCATCCCTGGGGAGAAAGCCAGAGCCAGTTCTCTAAGGACATGTGATAACTGGCAGAGGAAGAGCAGCTGCTGGGGAATGGGTGGCACATAGGGAGCTGCACACCCTGGGGTGGTCAGGGCAGAATGGGCACCAGCTGCAGCCCACCAGGCCTGCTCTCTGGGTCCCGACAGGCAGGGAGAAGTGGTGGACCTGTGTCCGAGCATCAGGGGGCGCTGCAAGTGGGCACGCTGGGTGCCCAGCAGGGGCACCATCACTCTCCGGGGTGTAGAGGGTGAGCCGGGCCCAGGAGCCCTCTGAGGAGGCTCTGCCGCCACCTGGGGGACAGCAGGAGGAGCCTGAACTCTGCGGCGCCTTGGATCAGAAAGGACCCGCTGGAAGTGAGGGTCACAGGACAAGGGAAGCCCAGGAGCCCCTGGTTCTTGGCTTGGAGAGCTGGGTACACAATGATGCCCAACCCTCATGGGGTCCACACACGACAGGGTGTCTCCAATCTACTTTGGACGGGGACAGGTGAGCAAGGGTCTGACATAACTCCTTGGCTGTGGGGGGCACACAGGACGGGCATGACTGGGACACAGAGATGCGCTGGGTGCAGCAAGTGAGTGTGGACACAGGGAGGAGGCAGGTGCCAGGAACAGACATCAAAGCCCAGAAAATGCCACAGAAATTGAGCCTCTCTCCACCCTCCCTTCTGACCTCATCCACCCAATGGCTCAAGGCTGCCAGGATAAAGAAGGACGGGTGTAACGGGTCAAGGCGAATCCAAGCTTTGAGGTGTGCAGGTACAGAGGCCTCTTGTGTGGTCCCCACAGACATGGGAGTGCAGGTGCATTCAGGAGACACGGCAGGGGGAGGCGCATTTTTGTGCTGTTTTCCTCTCTGCCAACCCCCTGGGAAGCAGGCGCTGTTGATGCCCTGTCCCTAGGTCTCACTTCTGAGTTCGCCTGCAGTTGGGAGGCAGTTCCCATGGGCACTGCAGCTTCCCACCCACCTCAACCCTGCATGAGAGTTTCCTTTGGTGCCCAGGAGTTCCCTCAGGAGTACCGCCAGCTTGGGGAACGAGGGGTTTGGTCCCCACAGGGCCCCCTGGGCAGACAAATGCCCCTGGGGGCACATTCAGCCAGTACTTCACCAGGTCCCTTGTAAGGCCTCAGCTGTCCCCACTGGTCCCTCTGAGACTCCACCTGGTTTTTCCCTTCACTGTCCCATCCCCACCCTCTTGCTCGCGCTTCCTGGGGTCATGGCTAGTATGGTTTAGGTGTTTTGTCCCCTCCGAATCTCTGTTGAAATGTGACCCCCCGAGTTGAAGGTGGGCCTGGTGGGAGATGTCTGGGTCATGGGGGTGAATGTCGTGGCGCTGTCCTCGTGGTAGTGAATGAGTTCTCGCTCTAGGAGTTCACACGAGGCCTGGTTGTTTGAAGGAAACAGGCACCTCCTCCCTGTCTCTTGCCCTCTCACCATGTGACACCCCAGCTCCCCACTTTGCCTTCTGCCATGACTGGAAGCTTCCTGAGGCCTCACCAGGAGCTGACGCTAGCACCACGCTTCTCCTACAGCCTGTAGAATTGTGAACTGAAATCAACCTTGTTTCTCCATAAATTGCCCAAACTCAGATATTTATAGTAACACAAATGGACTAACACAATCTCCCAAACCAACTCCCTGACCCTTGTCACCAGCTCTGCTTTTGAGAGAATCCACATTACAGGCAGGAGAATGGGTGCAACGGATACCAGCATCAGCCCCTTGCAGACCTATCCAGATGCAAGGACTTGGCCCTTTGGCCTGCTCCAAGCCACCCCGAGATGCAGTGTGGAACCCTAGGGAAACCCACCTCTGCAAGAAGGTCCTGAAATCAGGTCACCTCTCGCTACAGTATAAATGACTGACAGGCTCAAATGGGCCTTGGCAGGGTTTCAGGAGAGGGTACAGGAAATGACCTGCAAGTCTGCAGAGCCAGTCTGCAAACTCCGGGGAGTGCCCCTCAGTGCCCTAAGCTGTGTCTCCTTGACACCTAGGATGTAGGCTGTGAAAGCTAAACTGCACTGTAGCTGGAGACTCTTGAGGAACCAAATGAACAATATTTCTGAAAATCTCCCACGAACATTGCCTCCCTCCCTGGGGTGAGGCTGCCTGCGGGCCCAGTCCCAGCGGATCTCGGGGAGATGCTGACTGCTGGCCGGAGGTCCGTGTGGTTACGGTCCAGTTACATCTCAGCCCTCTGCTGAGAAAGAGGCGCTAAGGTGGCTCCAGAGCCATGGACTCACTTCACTGGGGCTAAGATCATCTCAGCAACTTTATCATGAAGGCCAGCACAGGAGGCCCCTCCTTCCTGTTGAAGATGTTTATTTTTATGATTAAGAAATGGCAAAGGGCCTTTCAGACTACTTTTACTTTGAAATAAATCAGTGAATCAATGAGATGAGAAGTATTTACTGGGCACCGGCTGTACAGGGAGGATCTGGAAGTGGAATACACAGGACCTGGGCTTGGGGTAACAGAACCCAGCCTAGAGGCCAGAAAGAAATACATGAGCCATTAAGACAGTGCAGGAAGCGTCTGATGGAGGACACGTCAAGCCTTTCGTCAATCAGTGAAAGCAGGACGAGGAGGCCGGGACACCGCAAAGTGCTTAGGCCCTCAGAGGAGGCAGTGGGGAGGTTCTTGAAATTGGCTGGTCTTTAAGAAGGACTAGGACTAAGATAAACTGGGGACATAGGGGAGGAAGAAGGGAGTAGAGGGGCAGTGGTCTGCTGCCACAGGTGGCCACAGATGAGTGCTCCCACATTGCAGAAACAGCCTCAATAGGAGCCTCGTGTACCGGCCAACATTTTGCTGCATACGAGATTGATGAAATGGTTGCACTGAAACCTGGTGATGGAGTTCTTGGCAACGTGGTTTTTGTCTTGTCATTTCATAGGAAACAGGTCTTTGAATAAGTCATTGTATCGTTGCAGAACGAGGTTTCCTCCCTAACAAAGGAAATAGGAGGTGATGTTTAGCAGCTCCTTCTGCAGCACCCCAGTGTTTTGAGAGGCTAGAAAAGAGGCGTATTGGGCTCTGTTCTGGGTACTGGGGACAGTCAACATGACAGAGAAGAGCCCCAGGCCTTGTAGAGCTCGGGTTTGTAGACTCTGGCTCCCTGGAGTATGGTCTGAGGACCAGCAGCCTGTTTGTTAGACATGCAGACCTCCAGGCCTCCACCCCATACCTATGGAGCCTGAATCTGCCCTTTGACAAGACTCTTCAGTGACCGACATGTCAGGATGAGAAACGTGGCTCTAGGCCAGGAGTTCTGAATTTTAGCAAGAATCAGGACCACCTTTTTTTTTTTTTTTTTT
>NW_016826791.1:1118357-1123761 GCF_001698545.2 Rhinopithecus bieti | reverse complement strand
GGAGAAGTGGCTTCACCGTATAAGCCAGGATGGTCTTGATCTCCTGACCTCGTGATCCGCCCGTCTCGGCCTCCCAAAGTGCTGGGATTACAGGCTTGAGCCACCGCGCCCGGCCAGGACCACCTTTTCAAGGCAGGCTTGTGAATCTGTGGATTTCTGGGTCCCACCCCCAGAGATTCAGATTTGGGAACTGGGATAGAGGTCCAGAAATTTGCTTTTCAGACAAGGTTTCAGGTAATGCCAGGCCTGCCGGTCTGGGACCCACACCCTGAGAGCCACCTGCTGTAGGAGATCATCTGAGTTCTGAGTGAAGACTGGGGCTATCTCGGCCACGTGTCCCAGGCCCTGGAGAAGCCGACAGTAGCTTCCACACTTCCCCTATGTGGCCAGGCCATGGTTCCCTTGACCTCCCACACCCATCCCCTCCACGCAGGGGGAACCCGGCCTTGTGCTGAGCCCCAAATAATCCTCAGTGCTTGGCCTGCCCATTTAGAGGCCAAATATCCATGGAGAACCCATCCAGCCTGCTGGGAAGTCTGAGCAGGGATCACACAGGATGTCCCGGGTGCTTCCACACAGGCAAGGCCACGGAGCATTACACAGCCTTGATGTGCCAACTGAGTCATGCAATGTGCTGCACACGCGAGCACCCAGCAGACGCCTATCCTCTCCTCCCCTCAGCTGTCAGGTGCGAGAGGCCACCCCTTTCCACCTCCCACTCCTCAGGGGCTGTCGCCCAGGGAAGCCCCATTGGAGCAGGCACCTGACCTTGACATGGGGCCCGAGTCACTGGGCCAGGGGAGGGTCTGAACAGAAACACTAAATTAGCCACCTTCTCCCTCCAGTCTCTAGCTGTGCCGTCCAAGAGGCAGCCACTGGCCTCATATAGCTATTTATTTATAAAATTAAAGTTCAGCTCCTTAGTTGCTATTATGGGTTGAAATGTGTCTCCCCAAAACCATACACTGAAACCCTCACCCTGGTACCTGTGCATGTGACCTTAGACATAGGATCATTGCAGATATAGTCAAGTTAAGATGAGGTCATACTCGGGTGGGTCCTCATCCAGTGGCTGGTGTCCTTATGAGGAGGAGGAAACGTGGACACAAACACACGGGGAGATGGAGGCTGAGATTGGGAGTGGTGCGTCTTTAAGCCAAAGAATAAGGATTGTTGAGAACTGCCAGAGGCCAGGAGACAGGCGGGGAGCAGGTTCTCCTTTGGGACCTGCAGTAGGAACCAACCTTCCCACACCTTGACTTCAGCCGTCTGGCCCGCAGAACTGTGAAAGAGAGTCAGTTTCTGCTGTTTGAAGAAACCCAGTGCGCGGTGCTCTGCTATGTACGGTAGCCCTGGGTGTGAACCCAACTGCACTGTCCATATTTCCAATGCTTAACAGCCAGATGTGGCTAGCGGTTACCAAGATGGACAGCACGGATAAGAACACTTCCCCCTGTGCAGGGAGTTCGATTGGAGGGTGGTGCTCTGCAGAATGCTTTCTAAGAAAGAAGTAAAGCTTAAAAGTTTAATTTTCAGAAAAAGTTGCTGGGGTAGTCCAGTTGCATCTTCCACATCCTTTATGTCCCTAATGCCAGTCCCCCGGAAGAGAGAGGAGGCTTCATCATCAAAAGGACATCAGCAGGCACATACTGACTCTCCTCCCTGACATGAGAAAGTCCACCTAGACATTCAGGCCAGAGCTTTCATCCATGCCAACAGCAGACGGGTGGGGATGCAGGTCCACACTGATCCCGAGAGTCCCATCCACAGAGGGAGCCCCCACAGCAGTCTCGCCAGGTCCCTGCCCACCCGCTTGCCTTCCTTCCCCTTTGTGCAGGCCTATCTCCTCTCCCCATCTGCCAGGAAGCCCATCAGGGCACTGCCGGGTCCGTGCTGTGCACAGACAAATGCAACTTTGAAGTTTCACACTCACCAGCTAACAATGTATTCCTTAGGATGGAGGCATTCACAGTCCCAAGTTAAAATACTCTCAGGAGAAACACCAAGTCCCATTATTGGATAATAAGACTCTAGCATGAATTAATGATCAGAGTGAAGGCCTGGGGGGCACAGCCCCGAGGATAGCAAAGTTTTGGTTGAGGGGATGAGGTGATGGCAAGGAGGGCAAGGACCAGAGGCTAAAGGTCTCCTGGGAAGGGTCCAAGTTCAGGGCCGTAGGTCTGGAATGCCAGAAGCTGGGGGTGACACCTCTCGCCTTCCAGTTCTGAGAACTGGAGCAAGTAAAGTGAATGTCGAACTGCCAAAGGCACAATTTTGCCGCTGAGCATCTGTCCATGTACTCACCTCTGCTCATCTCTCCAGGGACCCAGCCTCTATGCTGGGCTCCCTAACCTGCCTGTCCAGAGAGAAAAGGGAACACCTGGCAGAAGATACCTCTGCCAGCCCTTCAGCCTCTCACACTGCCTGCTGCTCAAATCGCTCATCTTTCTTCAAGGCCATGACGCCTTTTTTGACTCACTCATCAGTGTACGCGAGGCAAAGAAGGAAAGAGGAAAAGCTCCCCTTTTCCATCACAATGAATGGCGCCCTGCAAAGGACTGCAGCTGCTCTCAGAAAGGAAATCTGTTTTCAGAGCTCCTCCGGCTGCTTTTCAGTGTGCCTTCAGTTTATTTTACCAATGAGCAAATAAACCGGTGTTTCCCCTGCAGTGTCTTCTGCCCAGATAGCAGCGATTCTGCTCTCTGCCGTGGCTGGAGCACTTCATGGCTCCATCAAGCCCTTCGGGTGTCTCACTGATGAAAATAACTCAAGGGACTTCTCACACATCATCTGGCTGCTTGGGCTTTAAAAAATGTTTTACTGGAACTTAATATAGAAAAGTGTATACACTGAGAGAGTACAGCTTGACATCTGCACAAAGTTCATGTATCCATGTAGCCAGCACCCAGAGAAGGAAAGGAAGGTCACTACCCCCACGGCAGCCCACTTCAATCTCCCTGCCGGGTACCACCTGCCTCCTCAGATAATCATTACAATTCTTTTTCTATTTACAAATTTTTTTTTGGCTGGGTGTGGTGGCTTATGCCTGTAATCCCAGCACTTTGGGAGGCCGAGGTGAGCGGATCACAAGGTCAGGAGTTTGAGACCAGCCTGACAATATGGTGAAACCCCATCTCTACTAAAAAAAAAAAAAAAAAAAAAAATTAAATTAGCCAGGCATGGTGGCAGGTGCCTGTAATCCCAGCTACTCAGGCAGCTGAGGCAGGAGAATCGCTTGAACCCAGGAGGCGGAGGTTGCAGTGAGCCGAGATCGCACCACTGTACTCCAGCCTGGGTGACAGACCAAGACTCTGTCTCAAAAAAAAAGGGGGTACATAGTAGGTGTATATATTTGTGGGGTACATGAGCTGTTGTGAAACAGGCATGCAATGTGAAATAAGCTCGTCTTGGGGAATGGGGGATCCATCCCCTCAAGCATTTATCCTTTGAGTTATAAACAATCCAATTACACTTTTTAAGTTATCTTAAAACATACAATTAAGTTATTATTCACTACAGTCAGCCTACTGTGCCATCAAACAGTAGGTCTCATTCATTCTTTCTAACTAATTGTCATGATTCCAACATCACACGTTTTGCCTGGCTGTGTATTTTGTGACCCGGAGCCACACATTTTGTTTTCTTTTGCTTCAGGCTTCTCTTGCTCAGTGCTGGTTGTGAGATGCAGCCACACTGCTGCATGTGACTGTAGACCGTTTCTCCTTATGGCTGCAGGATGTTCCATTATGCAAATTTACCACCATGTGTTTACCATTTCGACTGCTGATGGGCACCTGGGGAGCGTCCACTTTGGGGCTATTATAAATGATGCTGTATGAACATTCTATACATATGTTCCCCCAGAATTGCTGCTTGCTTTTAGTTGATGCATTTATTCAGCACAGAAGACATTATAGAGAGATGAGGAGAAGGGAGGGGCCCAAGTTTGAGCATTTGTGGAACATCTGCAAAGCGCTGGGCCTGCATATCTGCTGTAATCCACACAGCGCCTACCGGGTAGGGATTGACAACTCTCTGCCTCCCGGGGTGCCACGGCTTAGAGAAAGAGTGAGTATTGCCAAGGGAGGCACAGGAAGAGCAAGGCTGCTCAGCGGTGCACCAGGTTTTGAACCCAAGTGTAACCACCCCAAAGCCTATGATTTAGTGGACAGAGCACATCCCCAAAATGTTAGCACTTAGAAGTCCTGCCCCTGGTAGCCTCAGCAACGGGAATAAAAGAGCCATGAATGAAATGAGGTTTCTTTGGTGTGGCAGATGCTATCTTCTATCAGAGATACCAATGAAATTACCAGCCAAATGCTGAACACATTTTTGACGATTAGCAGGTTAATGAGAATTTTTCAACCTTCCGATAAAATGTAAATGCAATTGAGTTATATACTTCCAGCTGCTCTGAACAGAGGCCTGGTGTCTGAAACGTACAGGATAAAATGTTCAGGTTATCAAGCTGCTCTGGAAATCCCTCTGGTCTCAGAGTTGGCTGAGAACATCAGGCTCCCTTTCCATTCCTACCGATAAGCCCACTTCCTCTTGAGCAACACCAAGGAAACAAGGGATTATGGTGTTTTTTCCCTTTTCTCAATCAGGTTGTAAAACACACACACACAGATGTACACGGATTGGAAATTAATCCAGCCGGGAAAGCTGGCTGGCGAGCACTAGGTCCCAAGCAGGATCACCCCGGTATGCCGAACACGTAACCGGCATCTGGCCGCAAGCATCTGTCTATCACACACCGCTGGGCGAGGAGGCAGTGGACTGTGACAGACACTCCTTAGGGAGACAGATGGCGGGGGGGCTACGTCTTTTCAGAGAGAAAGAGACATAAGAGGTAAGCACGGTTTTCCCAAGGGCCCATAAAGAAAACAATTCTATGTGTCCAAGATCAGCTCACTAAGATCCTCCTAGAACAGGGAGTTCGATGGGAGGGTGGTCTGCTATTCAAATTAATTTCAGTCTCCCTGCTTAACTCTCCAGGCTCTGGGGTCCCCTCCTAGAGCAAGAGCCTTGACTCCTCCTCACACTGCCCTCTGCAGGCACTTCCTTGTAGAAGTCTCATGGACAGGGTCAGTTCTATAGTGGCCCTTCTTAGCCGACCTCATCTCACCCGCTGTGTTTTATATGACATTCCTACATGTTTTATGATTTTTTTTTCATTTTTTTATTATACTTTAAGTTCTAGGGTACATGTGCATAACGTGCAGGTTTGTTACATATGTATATTTGTGCCATGTTGGTGTGCTGCACCCATCAACTCGTCAGCACCCATCAATTCATCATTTATATCAGGTATAACTCCCCAATGCAATCCCTCCCCCCTCCCCCCTCCCCATGATAGGCCCCAGTGTGTGATGTTCCCCTTCCCGAGTCCAAGTGATCTCAT
>NW_016826791.1:1099805-1115252 GCF_001698545.2 Rhinopithecus bieti | reverse complement strand
GTGATGTTCCCCTTCCCGAGTCCAAGTGATCTCATTGTTCAGTTCCCACCTATGAGTGAGAACATGCGGTGTTTGGTTTTCTGTTCTTGTGATAGTTTGCTAAGAATGATGGTTTCCAGCTGCATCCATGTCCCTACAAAGGACGCAAACTCATCCTTTTTTATGGCTGCATAGTATTCCATGGTGTATACGTGCCACATTTTATGTTTTATGATTTCACAACCCCCCACTCCCTATCTCTGCACCTGCAACTCCCAAGTTCACTGTTGTTGAAGGGTAGAATTTAAAGCCGGGAGCCTGGGTCTCTCAAGTCCTGCTGGTCAGGGTTAAGATGAAATGACAGGTATGTGAAACCATGTTGTACCCTGCAAAGCATGTTGAAAATGCTTCCTGGAGTAAAAGGTTAGGTGCCAGCTACTAACACAACTTCAGTGTGACTCAGCACAGCAGATCTGCAGCACAGAGAAGACCCTGGGACATGCCCAAGGCCACACAGCTGGCTAGTGTCAGTCAGAGCTCCAGCCAAGCCTTGAAGTCTGGCTCTGGATCCAAGCTCCTGACTGCTGTCTCCTCCTGCCTCTTTGCCCTGTGGCACCAAAGGAGAAATTAATCTTTCCTCATAGGTGGTAATGACTTGTTGCAATCAAGGCTGCAGAGAGACCCACTCATAGCCCGGGACCTGGAGGTCAGGCTCCTGCCTTGCCCTGCCTTTAACAAGTCAGATTCTCCAAGACATCCAACTCCACTCATCTCCCAGACCGTGAAACAAGGGGCCTGAAAGGGTCAGGACTGTCTCCCTGCCTGGGACAGCACCTTGCTGTAAAGATTAAGTCCCAGGAAGACACCGAGATCTCCCACCACCAAGCTTCTTGCTGGAGGCCAGAGTGCGAGCAACCAGCAGCTTCGAGCAGGTGTGCACTGGAAATGCAAATGATGGTTTTTATAGAATTTCAAGCTGAAATCTTCTGACTTTCTTCCAAGGAACGTATTCAAAGGAAAGATGCAAACCCATTTTGGCTGTCTCCCAGACTAGGCGTTAGCTGTGGCAGTAACAGCAGCTTCAGCAAATGCTCAACACAGGCTGTGTCTAGAATATGTTCCGGCAATGGCTTCTGCTTCTCCAACCCGAGCCAGAGGCCCCAGTGGTTCCCCACGCATCTCAGTCCAATTGGAGCCACCTGGCCTGACCAGGGAAGGACGGAGTAGAGCACTCAAATACGCCCTCCAAAGGCATCTACCATGAGGGAAGAGGGTGCCTCTGGCCCAGCGCTGCATCAGCCTCAAATGTTGGGACCTGCCGGCGGTCATGCAGAGGAGGCCTTCCCCCTTGGCTGCATCCTGGGTGCCCTGGGCTTACTGAGCTTAGCACTGTCTCAGTTTCAGAAGGAAATACTCACAGGGGACCACAAGTCCCCAGGACATTTAGCACCTGGTCAGAGGACAAGTCCAAGTACCTGGATAGCAACTGGACCATGTCATGAAACCCAGTCCTCCGCCCTCCAACGCTGCCCAAACTTGAGCTGCCATTGTCCAGGCTGGATGGCAGCCTGGTGGCAGGAGAATGAAGAGCAGTGACCCATTCATTCAACAGATGAGCAGGGGACCCCAATAAGGCAAGTCCCTGATAGGGCAGTCCCCAAAATGGAGCGTGGAGCAGGGTAGCTGAGGTGTGGCTGCAAATTCCCAGCAGTTCTCTCCTACTAAATGGTGGTCGGAGAAGCCACTATATAATAACCATTCAGTGATATTCCTAGAAATGTTTCTTGCTGCCTGCGAGCCTGCATTTCAGCTTCCAGAGCTCTCCAAAGCGCGCGAGGGTGACACTGTTGGCTCTGGGGGAGATGAACGGGAATTTGAAGGCCTGAGGCTCTCTGGCTCGCACCCATTACCCTCTCTCCTCTCTGGTGGGGTGCTCCCAAAGGTGACTCAGTTTTCCAAGCCAAGTGCAGCCATCTGATGTCACCACCTCATCTCCGGAAGGAGCCCTGAGAGAGGACTGGGTCCTCGCCACTCCTGCAGTGGCAAACAAAGGCCACAAAAATAATTGAGTGGCTGGTCAAGAACCAAATTAAACCGGCCAGCCAGGGAGCTGGGCGTGCGTCAGTAGGGGGCTCAGAATAGCCACAGGGCCTGTGATGTGCTCAACTCCCCCCAGCACCACCAGGGCCAAAGAAAGCCCAGGTGCGAGCCAGCACCAATCCCAAGGCAGGAAAGCCCAATAGCGAATGTGGTGGACATTTACCCAGAGAACTCTCGGCCCAACCCAACTCTCGGCCGGGGAGGATGCGCAGAGAAAATGTGCAGACGGTCCACCTGCAAAGGCCCCCGGACATGACCACTGGGTGTGAACTGGCCTCCACCATCCACAGGGGTGGTGCTGTCCCCGTTGAAAGCTGGGGAAATGGAAGTAGGAAGAGATGAAGGGACTTGCCCAGCATCATTTGGCTGACCTGGACCTGAACCCAGGCTTGTCAGGCTCCAAACCTCAAATTGCTTCTCACCTCAAACTCTCCATGCAGCCAGCTACTGTGAGGTGTTGTGAAAGGAAAGTCTGATGAATCTTACTATCTTTTCTTTTTCGGTTTACTAGACTCCAAGAGGCTGCATTAGTGAACTCGGGACTCTAATAACTCCTGGTGTCAGGCCTCACCCTCAGAATGATCGTCCAGTGAGGCATGGTGTGGCCCCTCAACCGATGCCAACCTGTCGCCTGCTAGCCATCGAAGAGAGTAGAAGCAACAAAAATTAAAAACAGTAAATGTACCCAGTATCCTCTACGCAGCGTAAAGATGGTGTTCACTCTACAGCCTTCTCTGTTTAGCAAAGGAGTGCATTTGTAATGATGGATTTTCAGCCACCGAGCCAGCCAGGTAAAGGGAATTTGGAGCTGGAGGGTCCTCATGGTACACCTATAGGGGCCCGGCAAGTGAGGATACACTGTCCACACGGACGGCTTTCCTCTTATACCCCATGTTAGCCATGTCATGTGGGCAGTGACTAGAGGGGATGACAAAGGTAAAATGTCCAGCAATTCATAGGGAACTTGAGTACAGCAAAGTCACTGGGTAAGTGCAGTGGCTGGCAGCTGCCTCCCCAGAGTGCCCTTGGTGATGCAGGGCCTTTTAAGTTCCATGTGAGCCAACAGCCTGGTGCTGCCACCTGACACTAAACCCAAGCACAGGTTCAGCTCGGGGCACCCATGGACAGAGCCGAAAGGAAGCCTCCAGGGCACACCACTGCTCCCATCAGAGCCCAGCAGACCAGCTACCCAGTCCTGTGAGAATACCAGAAGCAGAGGGGCCGGAAACCATGACACTGTGTGATGGGTAATGTGACAATGTGTGACACTGTCACATTGCATGACATTGAGTGACGTGTGTGACACTGAGTGACACGTGATATTGATATGTGTGACATTTTATGAAGGTATGTGACATTGTGACAATGAACAATGTATGAACTATATGACATTGAGTGACACTGTGACACTGATGTATGAACTGAATGACATTGTGTGACAGTGTTGTGACATTTTGTGTGACATCGAGGTGTGACAATGTGTGACACTGTGATGATGAGGGATGTATGGTACTGTAGGACATTGACACTGTGACAATGATGTGTGACATTGAGTGATGTGTGACATGATATGCAATGTGTGACACTGATATATGATACTATATGACAGTGACGTTGAGTGATGTATGTGATATTGAGTGCAATTTGTGACTGTGTGACACTTGGTGATGTTGAGTGATGACATTGAGTGATGTGGCATTCTGTTACATTATGTGTTGGTGACATGAGATTGACACTGGGTGACCTGTGTGACAGTGTGACATTGAGCGACTTTGATATGTGTGATATTCTGTAACACTGAGGTGTGACAGTGACATGTGATACCAAATGACGTGTGACACTGACACATGTGACTGTCAGTGACATGTGATATATGTGACATTGAATGACATGTGTGACATTGTGTGACACGTGCATAACATTGACACTGACATGTGACATTGCGTGACACCGAGTGAAGTGCACGACATTGTGATATTGGATGTTTCTTACACTGTGACACTGAGTGATGTTAAGTGATATGTGTAACATTGACACTTAGTGATGTGTGATGCTGTGATGTGTGACACTGAGTGACAATGACGATGTGAGACTGACATTGAGTGATGTGACAGTGACACTGACACGTGATACTGTGTGACACTGAGTGACGTGTGACACTGCGTGCCTGGGGGACTCAATGGCCACTTTGCTTTCCAGCGGGCTTTCAGGAGGAAAAGCATTTACAGCAGAGCCCACAGGGCACTCCTGAGTCTAGAAGGACGACCGGAGCCCAGCAAATAGAAACTGCACTGGAGTCTTCAGCTCAGTTCCCAGTCGGAGCAGCTACCTCAGCAGAAGGGCCCATCTTTGGGTGCCGCCTCTCCCCTGAGCTGAGGTTTGGATGCACCAGTGGAGAGATGGCAGAGGCAGGTGGAGACTCAGGAGGCACCTCTTACATCAGGATTGAAACCAGAACTCTAGGTCCGGGACTTTCTGCCACCCGCGCCCTGCCCAGCCTGTCTCCATCTCAGTGCATGGCACCCCTGTCCGCTGGCTGCCCGAGGCTTCGCTCTCGCCCCCCCACCCCGAGGTAGCACACCACGTGGTCACCCACCGGTGTCCCCACCACAACAGACTCCCCTCCCCTCTGCTCCGCTGCCACACCAAGGCCACATAAACCTCCGTGGGAAGAGAAGATCCCATCACTCCTCTGCTTGAAGCTCTGCAGTGACCCCATCACACTTAGAGGAAGACTCAAGGGGCCGCCCCTTCAGGGCCCGTGCATGTGCTCTTCTCCCCTCCCCGGGACCCCTGCCTTCTCCCTGCTCTTGCATCTCTCCCAGGGCCCAGCCACCAAAGTGAGGCCTCCCTAAGCATGCCATCTAAGAGGGCACCACTCATACACCCCTATTCGCCACATGCTCATTCAGCTTCGTTTTTCTCTGTTCACTTGTCACTACCCGCCCAGATACACACATGGAGATGTCATGACGTCTAACACACTCTGCCTGCCCCTACAAGCAAATAGGCTCCATGAAGCCAGGGACTTTGTCCTCTGTACCTCTGTGTCAGCAGAATCTAGAATATTGCTTGGCACAGAGCACTCATAGTGGTAGGCAGAGAGTGCCAGCGGAGTGCCAGCAGTGCTGGGTCCAGAGTACTAAGAGTGCTGGGCTTACAAAGTACTAACAGTGCTAGGCATACCAGCAGTACTAGGCCTAGAGTACTGCGAGTGCTAGGAATAGAGTACTAACATGCTAGAGTTAGAGTACTGAGAGTGCTAGGCTTAGAGTACTGAGAGTGCTAGGCTTAGAGTACCAACAGTGCTCGGCCTAGAGTATCAACAGTGCTAGGCTGAGAGTACTAACAGTGCTAGGCTAGAGCACTGAGAGTGCTGGGCTTAGAGGAGCAACAGTGCTAGGCTTAAAGTGCTAAGAGTACTAGGCTGAGAGTACTGAGTGCTAGGCTTAGAGCACTAACAGGGCTAGGCTTAGAGTACTGAGGGTGCTCAGCTGAGAGTACTAATAGTGCTAGGCTAGAGTACTGAGGGTGCTAGGCTTAGAGTGCTAAGAGTACTAGGCTTAGAGTGCTAAGAGTACTAGGCTTAGAGTGCTAAGAGTACTAGGCTTAGAGTACTAACAGTGCTAGGCTTAGTAGTAACAGTAATAGGCATAACAGTACCAGCGATTACTAAGCACTTTAGTGTATGCACTTCAGAAAACAGTCAAAGAGTTAATATTCAAATAGGTTAATATATTTCAACACTTTAAATCTATTGCTTCCTTTAATCCCCGTCCACAAAGGAGAACAGCAATATTATCCCCAATTTTATGGAAGGTAAAACTGAGGCACAGGAAAGTTAAGCAACCTGTAGATATTTATCCAATGTGTTGAAGAAATGAGGAAGAGAACAGGCTGCCCATCACAGAAGTGTTTAAACTACTTGTTAGGGTCACTGTGAGAAGATTAAACTTGGATGCAGGTTCCTAAGAGCCGCTAACCTGTCTCAACTCAGATGCGAGTTCTACAATCTAGAAATCTTTGGACCCCAGGACTCCTCCTAGCCACAGCCTGGTGCTAACTCTAGACATGGGGACACAGGTCCAGTGTTGGTGGCCTGCCACCGAGTGGGTTGGCACCATCACCGGGAAACCACCCTCCTCTGGGTTTCCCAGGCGCCCTCGGTAGCTGGGCTGTGTCGCAGGTGACGGAGGAGCTGTACAGATCCCATGTCAGGGTGTGACTGCCCGGAGGCAGTGGTGGCAAAATGTCAGGTGCCACCAGGGACTCCGGGCCTTCCTCTGCAGCGTGTGCATCACGTGGTGTAACATGACCAGGTGGCTCAGTGTGGCCCCCATCCTCACGTGCCCTCCTGGCACCCGGCCTCTGCCCGACACTCGGAGAGCTCTGGGTAGTGTGAACAATGGGATGGGCTCAGGCTCACTCTCCCGGGAGGGGCACGTTGCTGGCTCAGCAGGAAGGGGCCTGGCACCCAAAGCCTGGACATCCTGTGTGGCCTGGAGTGAGAATCAGATGGGGTGGCCACTGCGGGAGAGTGGGTCCCTCTCTTCCACTCCCTGGCGGTGACTCTACACTCAGGCTCCACGAGGTGGCTAATGGTAACCACAGGGACAGCCCTGAGGGGGGCCTTGCTCTGGCCCACTGTGAAAGGGAAAGTCCCCTTCCTCCACTGATGTAACAAAACAGATCTGCTCTTGTTGGCCCTGATGAGCTGACACCTGGCCAGGGCCAAGCCCAGGGATGGGAGGTGCCTGCTGGTCTGACCTCGGACACCAGCTTCTGGGCTTCAGTTCTAGGAGGGACCCAGGCACAATCAGGCTCCTGTTGCCAAAAAAGGGAGTGCATGCAGAGTAACCAAAACGAGTGTGCCCCATGGCCACATTCAGTCGCCTGGGGCCACACTGTGCTGAGGGAGGGTGTGGAACACACCACAGTCCTCTCCAGCCTCCATCTCTGTCTTTCCTGGGAGGGGTTCTGAGGCCTCCTGGAGATTTACACACAGCGTGATGCTTGAGAGGGGAAAATGCTCTGGCCATGCAAATACATTCCGTTTTCCATCACTCATTTGGGTGCAGGATATTTTCAGCACTTTCCCAGCATGCAAAGCAAAGACAGGATTGTCATGGAGAGCCAGCCCTGTGTACTTGGAACGTGCCAAGAGCAGAGGGGCGTGAGCTGGGTTGGGGCGTTCTCTCTGCTTCCCTGCCAATGCCCGGTGGATGGCCCTTCCTCGGAGCTGAAGCAGTTCCCATTTCTCCTGTATGGCACTGTCAAATCGAGGCAGAGAGATGGGAAATGGTGAACAGAGAAGGAAGACTCCAGGGCAAAACTCCCAGGAGGACAGGGGGCCATGGAAGAAGGAATTCTGAGCCCGACATCTTAGAAAATGGACACGCAGTTTGCAGATCTATACCCCTCACACTGTCTTCTGGGAACGGCAAGAATTGTGGACTTTGTTTAATTCTGCTCTGGTATCTTCCCCCCAACAAAAGTAGACCCTTTTGTTTAATTCTGATGTGGTGGGACACATCCCGGCTTGCAAGCCAGGCTGTGAAGCAGCAGTTTTTAAAAAGGATATGGTACCACAGCTCACACATACATGTAATGCAGATTTTTTTTTTTTTTTACTTTTTTAGTATGGAAAAATTTAAACACATACATAAAAGTAGACAGAATAATGAACTCCACTTCTCTAGCATGCCATTTCAACTACTGTTAACTCATGAGGATGGTGTTTGTTTTTGCTTTAATTTTTTTTTTTTTTTTTTTTTTTTTGTTTTTTTTTTTTTTTTTTGAGACAAAGTCTCACTCTGTTGCCCAGGCTGGAGTGCAGTGGTGTGATCACAGCTCACTACAACCTCAGCAGGCTCAATGACCCTCCTGCCTCAGCTTCCTGAGTAACTGGGATTACAGGTGCATGCCACTGCACCCAGTTAACTTTTAAATGTTTTGTAGAGAAGGGGTCTATGTTGCCCAACCTGGCCTTGAACTTCTGGCCTGAAGTGAACTTCCTACCTTGGCCTTCCAAAGTGCCAGGATTACAGGCATGAGCCACCGCGCCTGACCCCGTGTTTAAATGAAGCTACCATGACGTATGCATCAAAATCACTTACAAGTCTTATGAAAAATGCAAATTTCCTAGATCCCACCCCAGATCAAATATACCACAATTTGGGGGTTCAAGTCCAAGAATCAGCACATTTCCCCAAAAGATTCTCACAGTCAAGTGTGGGGCACTGGTCACTGGTAGGAGTTAGATAACTCGGGCTGGGGTCCCAGCCCTGCCACTTACTAGCTGGGTAGCTGAACAGGTGTCTCCAGTGGAACATGGGCTTTACGTGGTTGTCATGCGGAATAAACAAGATCTCATGAGAAGAGCACCTAGCACAGGGCCAGCACTCACTAAACATCCTACGAGCCACTCACCAGCCTAACTTACATTTGACTCCTAAGCCTTGAGGAAAATTTGTGCCAAGGTGGGGAGGTGGCAGGGCTTCCGGAAGAGCCGTCTTACCACCCACACGCTGCCGTCCTCCCATCTGCACCCGGCCGTCCTCCCATTCACGTGCTGCCGTCCTCCCATCCGCACCCCGCCATCCTCCCATCCACGCGCCGCCATCCTCCCATCTGTGCCCCGCCGTCCTCCCATCTGCACTCAGCTGCCTCTCTCAGTGGCCATGCCCTTCGTGTATCTGTTTAGGGCCTGTTGTGTATCTGTTTAGGGCCACTGGCCAACAGAGGAAAAAACTACTCTAGGGGCCACATGAGTAAAAAGCAAGTTTCCTTTCATTTTAAAGGAAAGTGAAATAGCCGGGCGCAGTGGCTCACGCCTGTAATCCCAGCACTTTGGGAGGCTGAGACAGGCGAATCACGAGGTCAGGAGATTGAGACCATCCTGGCTACCACGGTGAAACCCCGTCTCTACTAAAAATACAATAAAACTAGCCAGGCGTAGTGGCAGGCGCCTGTAGTCCCAGCTACTCGGGAGGCTGAGGCAGGAGAATGACGTGAACCCAGGAGCGGAGCTTGCAGTGAGCCGAGATCGCACCACTGCACTTCAGCCTGGGCGACAGAGCAAGACTCCGTCTCAAAAAAAAAAGAAAAAAAAAAAAAAAAAGAAAAGTGAAATACATTGTTAAGCCTCTACGTCTAAAATTAAGAATAAGTGGGCTGGGCGCAGTAGCTCACGCCTGTAATCCCAGCACTTTGGGAGGCTGAGGCAAGTGGATCACCTGAGGTCATGAGTTTGAGACCCGCCTGGACAACATGGCGAAACCTCATCTCTATTAAAAATACAAAAATCAGCCGGGTGTGGTGGCATACACCTGTAATACCAGCTACTTGGGAGGTTGAGGCAGGAGAATTGCTTGAACCCAGGAGGTGGAGGTTGCAGTGAGCCAAGATCGTGCCACTGCACTCCAGCCTGGGCAATAGAACGAGACTCTGTCTCAAAAAAAAAAAACAAATAAATAAAAAATAAATAAGAATAAGTGATGTTAAATTCTACCCAATTAAAAGCAATTTTTTTTTTTTTTGAGATGGAGTTTTGCTCTTGTTGCCCAGGCTGGAGCGCACTGGCGTGATCCCGGCTCACTGCAACCTCCGTCTTCTAGGTTCAAGTGATTCTCCTGCCTCAGCCTCCCAAGTAGGTGGGATTACAGGTGCACGCCACCATGCCCAACTAATTTTTGTATTTTTAGTAGAGATGAGGTTTCACCGTGTTGGCCAGGCTGGTCTTGAACTCCTGACCTCAGATAAGCCACCCACCTCAGTCTCCCAAAGTGCTGGGATTACAGGCATAAGCCACCACACCTGGCCTAGAAGCATTTTTTTTTTTTTTTTTTTAAAGACAGAGTTCCTGTCTGTTGTCCAGGTTGGAGTACAGTGGTACAATCTCAGCTCACTGTAACCTCTACTTCCCAGGTTGAAGCAATTCTCCTGTCTCAGTCTCCCAAGTTGCTGGGACTACAGGCACATGCCAACACACCCAGCTAATTTTTTTATATTTTTAGTAGAGACAGGGTTTCACCATGTTGGTCAGGCTGGTCTCAAACTCCTGACCTCAGGTAATCCACCTGCCTTGGCCTCCCAAAGTGCTGGGATTACAAGCGTGAGCCACCGCACCTGGCCAAAAGTAAATGTCTTTTAAACTTCCAATTTGAGCTGTGATCTAGAAAGGGAGGAGGATTGAGTGGAAGAAGAGAAAACTAGGGGGGAAGGCTGAAGAATTAAAGATCATGCCAGGGAGGCAATGAATAGGAAAGCCGAGACCACAGAAAACAGGTGCTCAAGGCGAAAGGCAAAGGCGGGAGAGAGGGCGGGGCGGGAGCCTCGGTGTGGGTCTCCTCCACTCTCCTCGCTCACAGGGTGGCGGGCCTATCTCACGGCGTCTTAGGATTCCAGGAAGGATTTTCGAGAGGCACTTTCATATATTTATAGATGAAATGATATGTCTTGGATTTGCTTCAGAATAATCCAAGGGGCAGGGGAGGTGGGTGTGTGCAGGGATGGAGCTTGATTGCCCTTGAGTTTGTAGCTGTGGGGTTGAGCGGAGGACACGCAGGGCTTCAGTTCGCTCTTTTCTCTTTGATATGCGCCGGAGATTTGCTTAATACAAGTTTAAGAAGTTTAAAAATTCACAACTATACACAAATCAGGAAGCTCACAGGCTGATGTCAGCCCCATGGGTCAGATGTGGTGCCGAACCTGAGGTGCCCTTGGCCTTTAAGAAAACCCAGAGATTAGAGGAGGCTGAGTGTGAAAGTGTTGATTATGACACGTCAGGCAAATGTTTGCCAACTGAATGGAGAGAGACCTCCGTCAGGTGAAAATAGGAAACTTTGTATTCAAGCCCCCTTTGTGACCCTGGGCATCTGTTAAAGAAGCAGGAGCTGGGCAGGGGTCCGTGTGTGGACTCCCAACAGAGCAAGCACACCTTGTCCAGGCAGGGCTTGGATCCACAAGTCCTGGCCTCACTGCTCCAGGCTCAAAGAGCAGCCAGCCAGTTACACACTTGTTCCCACACTCAACACGCACAGAACCCCGCCCAGCCTTGCACTTAACAGGTGCATAATAATCTCTTAGGAAGGAGGGTACAGGACATTGTTTCCCCATTCTGTAGATGTGGAAACTGAGGCTTAAACATAATCAACCTAAGAATGGGACTTCATATAAATTCATTCTGCAAAGAACAGAGACCAGTGAAATTAGCAGTCAGTGTTTTGAATTCCTCTACGGAAACAGTGTCTGAAACACAGAGTCCTACAGAAAGCACGTAGGCCCGAGCCACGCAGCTGGCTCCAGCCCCCAAGCCCGCATGGAGCAGAGACGGGTACACACCCCACACCTTCAGCTTCCAGAGCATTTTAGGGAAATGAGTGTTGGCAGGAAGGGGAGCAGCGGTGACTTGCCCCACAAGAATCTGAGGCAACAAAAGGAGGAAAGAGGCGGGCCAGGTGCTGTGGCTCAGGCCTGTAATCCCAGGACTTTGGGAGGCCAAGACGGGTGGATCACTTGAGGTCAGGAGTTCGAGACCAGCCGGGCCAACATGGTGAAACCCTGTCTCTACTAAAAATACAAAAATTAGTTGAGTGTGGTCATGCATGCCTGTAATCCCAGCTACTCGGGAGGCTGAGGCAGGAGATTTGCTTGAGCCTGGGAGGTGGAGGTTGCAGTGAGCTGAGATCGTGACATTGCACTCCAGCCTGGGCAACAGACCAAGACCCATGTCAAAAAAATAAAATAAAAAGAAGCAGGAAAGAGGCTGCCTTCATAAAGCTGTAGAATCGCATAAAAAGAGGATGCAACCAGTCATTGATGAGAGTTACCCAAGAGACTGTAATTACATGGTTAAAGAATCTGGAAACACCTAGAACTCCACTCAAGGTGACTGGGGTCATTTGCAGGGAGGCAATAACAACATTTGACTTGAATTTCATATGCAGGAACTGTTTGGAGAAATGCCAGGTGAAGAGAATGGCAGAAAGGTGGTGACCCAAGGGCAGAAAATAGGAGGCTCCAGATGCCTTTTAAGAGAAGGGCTGCCCCGGCCTCAGACTCACCGGCTGATACAGTGACCACGCGGCAGCTCTGGTCTGGCTCCTGTGTGGCCCTGCCAACAGGATGGGGAGGCCTTGGCATGCGTGGGTAGCCACGCTCACCCACATATTTGCCCACTATGCCTGCCAACTGGGATGAAAAAACTTTGGATCTAAGTTTCAGTGAACCAAGTAATAAATCTGTTCTTGGTGTGTTGGAAATTGTGGGTATTTTGAGCCTATAAAGCTGATGAGCCATCCTGAGCCTTGGTGACCCACCAGGGAAGTGGTGGGTCTCCTTTCATGAGAAAGGAGCTGGCCTTGACCTTGCTGGGGACCTGCCTCAAATTCGCTATCTCTGTGTGGGTGAGTGCTTGTCATCCTTTCTGCCCCCGCAGCGCCTTTTTACACCTTCCCTATGTCTGGCCTTGGGAGTGGGGGGGAAGGAGCTCTGATGTGAGGGTCGTCCTGGGCCAGACTCAGCTTCTGCTACTTGGAAGCAGATGCCAGGCAGGAGGTCCTGGCTTCCAGAGTAGGCTTAGTCATCTTGGGCTGGCAGAACAGAGCACATAGATGGGATGGCTTACACAACAGAAGTTGATTTTCTCATGGTTCTGGGGGCTGGAAAGCCCAAGGTCAGGGTACCAGCATGGTTGGTTTCTGGTAAGGACTCTCTTCCTGACTTACAGATGGCCACCTTCCCATGGTGGTGGGTGGAGGGGGGTAGATCTCTCCCTCTTGTTATAAAGCCACAGTCCTATCAGATTATAGCCCCACCCTTATGACTTTATTTACCCTTAATTACCTCCTCAAAGCCGTATCTCCAAATAAGCCACATTGAGGATCAGGGCTTCAACATATGAATTTGGGGGACACAATCTGGTCCATAGCATGGCACAAGTCCTCCAGCTGCATGCAGGTCATGGTGGCTGTGCCCAGTGCCACATGGGCCTCCGTGTCCCCACTCCGGAAGTCACGGTGGGCTCTTCTCGGAAACCCACCAAAGTCCCCAGTAAAAGTACTGAGTAGCTCACAAAGTCCCCAGGACACAAAACAAAACAAAACAGGTTTTTTGCATCCTGGGGACTTTGTGAGCTACTCAGTGCTTTTAACACATTTTTGGGATCCACAACTAGCCAGAATGAATCTCTGGGCCCATAGCTAAGAATACCTGACAGGAGGCACCCCTTCCGCAGAGTCCAAAGATGACTGTTCAGTGGGATTCTCTCGTTCTTGTCCATCAGATCAGACCATAGCTAAGAATACCTGACAGGAGGCACCCCTTCCGCAGAGTCCAAAGATGACTGCTCAGTGGGATTCTCTCGTTCTTGTCCATCAAATCAGAAGGCAAGTCTGCCCACCTCCCATGGCCCTACTGTTCAAGAGCTGGCTTCATGTCTCTCTTCAGCATCGGCCTTTGAGACCTAAAGGGCTGCCTGCTTCCCTGTGTTCCTGAGGTGCCAGCCTGCATCTTGCCAAGCGGTTTCTCAGACTCGGATGATTCCTGTTCTCTACATGCTCAGACTTTCCAACCCACCCACAAACATTCATTAAGCCCCTGATAAGTACAAGGCCCCAAACTCAGGGAAATGGAGGGGACCAAAGGAGATGCGTGCCACCCTGTTCCCTGAGCGTTGCTCTGGGAGATGAGATCTATCTTGCAACCAGCTCAGTGGTGGAAGCAGTGCAGGTGCAGACAGAAAGCCCTATGGCAGAGGGGAGAGAGGTCCCGCCCCACTCCTGGCCTCTGCAACATGCTTCCCAGCCCCGGTACGCTCAGCCCTGGCCCAACTTATCATACAAGTTCCCGGGCAAGTGGGACTTTATGAAGCAGGTGGTCACAGAAACCCACTGCTCAGGCCTCCTGCTGGGGGAGCTGGGCTACAACTTCTGCTTCCCTCTTCACACAGAGACCATCCTCCCAACCCACTCAAACCTGCCAGCACCCTCATCCCCCGCCCTGGGCTGCTCCAGCCAATGCCTAAGCGCCGGGTGCTGGGCCACCCTGAGACTCTCACTGTCCAATCTTCCCTGCCACCATGGCCGCAGGGGTCAGAAAGAAGATGCTCCCTGTCTTCTGCCTCCTATCCTCACCCTTCCCGGGCAGTTCCCCCAATGAGTCTAGTGTGTGTTGAGTCCGGTCCTGGTGCCTGCCTCTCAAGGGACCGGCATTCCTACCTGGGTCCCGCCCACAGCACCAATGTCTTGCGATGGGAGCTGTCACTCCCACCTGGCTTCCCAGAGCCTGTGTGGTCCTGGCGCCCTGATCTGATCCCAACAAGAAACTGGAGCCTGCCCCTCCCCCTGAGTTTGCCAGGCAGCCTATAAGTCAGGGCTCCAAGTAATGCCTTCCCTGGTCCCTGTGCCTACTGAAGTAGTCCTGTTATTTCACTGGGGTCACCACACTCGATCTGCGCCTTCCTATGGAACTCTTCCGATCGGCTGTGCTTGCTCTCCCCAGGTCCAGCCCAGGGGCAGCTCTGGCCCAGTCCTGGGCTCCTCCAGGTCTGTGAGCACTCCCAGGGGATGTGCTTAAGTCAGGGTGAGGCCTGGTTGCTATGCTAGCACTGGCCCAGGGGCGAGCCCTTCCAAGATGGTCCAATCAGAATCAGGGAAGGACCCTCATTCCATAGTGGGGGGAAATGCCCTTTCTTCTTTCTCTCCCACCTGATCATAAATCTACAAACTCCTCCAGCGGCTGTAGATAGCCGTTTGTGACCATGAGGAAAGGTAGTGGAAGCCCAGATGGACAGAGAGAGAAAGAACACGGACTTGCTGGTCTGGGACAAGTATTGTTGTTCAAGCCAGTTCGCGTTCCAGTTTCTGTTACTTCCAGCCCCAAAAGCACCCTAGATAGGAGAGTCTACCTAATACAGTGAGACCATGGCCCTTTCCAGAACGGGTGGAGGCTGCTAGCTCAGGAGGTCGGTCTATAGGCAATTAAATCTCTGTGGGTGTAACACAGACTGCGTTCTTACTGCTATTTGTGGAAAACAATTTTCTTAAAATAGATAACTCAGAACAGACCTTGACACCCTGAAGTCAAGCACTGACAGCCTCTGTTTTGAAAACAAAGCACTGTCAAGCTCTAGAAAATGCATGCAGGGCTCTAGAGCCCATCCAGATGAGCAGAAATGGCAGAGGGGGACAGAGGGGGATGAAGGAGGACAGAGAGGATGGAGGGGACAAAGCAGGCAGACGGATGGAAGGGGATGGAGGGGGACAAGGGATTGAGGGGAGAGAGGGCATTGGAGGGTTTGGAAGGGATACAGGGGACAGAAGAGGGGATACAGGGACAGAAGGGGATGGAGGAGAATGGAAGGGGATG
>NW_016826791.1:1047193-1099404 GCF_001698545.2 Rhinopithecus bieti | reverse complement strand
GGAGGGGGGTGGAGGGGGTAATAAGTGCAAAAGGAACAGAAGGAGATGGAGCAGGCAGAGGGGATGGAAGGAATGGAGGAGAATGAAGAACAGAGGGGGATGAAAGAGGACAGAGCAGGGTGGAGGATGATGAAGGGGGCAGAGGGGATGGAGGGGACAGAGAGGGCAGAGGAGGACACAAGGATAGAGGATGTCAGAGGGCTGGATGGGGCAGCCTGGCCGCCTACCTGGGCACGGGAACCAGAACCCTGTAGCCAGAAGCAGCCACCCAGCACTCAAGCTTTTCTGCGGTCCCATCCCTGCAGCCACCCATCCTGCATCCTGAAGTGGGGGCCCTTCTCCCCTCTCTGCATCTCGAAAATGCCCCTTCCTGCTTCCTCTGCCATCTCCTTGGTCACTGTGGAGCTGCCTTCTGTTTACAACTGGAGCTCCAAGGCCAGCAGGAAAGGGCTGAAGACAGGGCCAGGGCCGGGGCCAAGGCCAGCACAGTGCTATGGGGCCCAGCTTGGGTGCCTGAGGGCCTGGCTCCCCCAGAGCATGTCCTCCTTCCAAGGCCTCTCATGCAGAACCGAGGGTGACCAGCCACCTCCCACAGGAGGCGTGCTGCCCCTCTGCTCCACAGTCACCTAATGTCCCCCTCCAGTCCAGGCCTGCCCCTGTGACAGTGGGGGACATGCGCTAGGACCCTCTGGGGCAGTCAAGGACATTCTACTCTGTTAGCCAGGGAGCAGCAGGGCAGGTCCCTCTAAAATCTGAGTAGAGATTTAGTTTGTCTGGAGCAGGCTGACGTTTTGGCCTCTGGTATTCACAGTGTCAGGCCAATGTCCCATCAAGCATGTACCAGCCAATTACGTTTGCTTTCATAGACGTTATCTGGCCTTACCATTCCTCTCTGACCCATGTCCCCTAGTTCCCATGGCTACTCTGTACAAACACTACACATACTCCTTGTCCTAGATTCTTTCCCCTTATCTGCCTATGCCAACCCTGCTACTCCCTCGAGGCCCAGTTCAAGGCCACCTCCTCCATGCAGCCCACCCTGACTACTCCTTCCCACACAATCACCTTGCAGAATTCCTCAAGTGTGGCTGTGGCATTCTGTCTTGTGGGTGAGCTGGCTATTGTCTCCTGCATGTGAATATGATGGATGTTGTTGAATACTTCCTAGCATAGCTCCTACAGGAGGCCTAGTGCCCACAGCACAGTGAGCCTGTAACCCGTATTTCTCATTAGCTGGCTCTCTCATTTACCCCCAGAGACATTCTTTACCATGCAGGTGTAGACTCAGATGTGACCAAGACTTTGCTATCTTATAAAAGGGGTTCAGTCCATTGCAGTCTGGTTTTCCTAGCACCCTTCCTCCTGACGAGCTATGGTCAGGGGAGCGTTAGTTCGCTATCTGCTTGACATGGCACTGCCTGCCAACCTCGCCTTAGGAAAAGGGGAAATCAGTTTACCAACATTAGGATAGGTGAAAGCAGCCATCTTTCAGCCAAGGATGTTCTGCCATTGACATCCTTCCTCTCCTACTCTCGGCATCAAAACTTCCAGCAAAAGGACTATCATCACTTACCCCCGCTCCGTCCCCAGGGGCTTGGCTTTGATAAAGGAATGCTAGACTTCAGCAGGCCAGTGGCGGGGGTAGGATCCTGTCTATTCTCCAGAAATGCCATGAGACTCCAGTGGGGACACGCGGACACGCAGCCCCATGCTCTGCGAGGTTCGTGTGCAAGGGAAGCCGAGAGTGTGCACCGCTGCCTCCCCATCTTCGGCCAACAGCTCAACACTGATTCCCAGTCCTGGCTGTCACAGGCACTTCTTATTATGGACATGCTACTAACACACAGCAAAACTGATTAGACAGGCACAGGCCCGGCAGGTCCCGATTAAAGGACATTCCTCCCTGCCCCAGGGGGCTTTTAATCCTCCAGCTGCTCCCCGCTTCTGAGCACGCCAGCCCCACAACCACATCCTTGGCTCCTCTTTTCCGAGGTCTTTGCCTCCCAAAAAGTGGAAAATGGAAGTCTGCAGGTGGGAAAGACATCCTGCGCAGCCTGCCCACTCCTCTCCTCCACGGAGGAAGAACTGCAGAAATTCTGTGCTAGTCACTGTCTCTTTCTGCGTCCACAGCCCTGGCTCTGATGGGTGGACCACAGTGACGTTGTATGTCTCCTTGGCTAAATGTCAGTTTAGAATCGGTGTTCTGTCATCTCCAATACCCTTTCCCTAATGCCCAGTTGCCCTGGTAAAAGCCATAAGTCCCTTTGGGGAAGAATGGGAGAGGTTAACAGTATACATTTTTGGTAGTGCAGTAGAGTCCTTCTTCAAGGGTACCCAGCCTCCCTTCCACTCAAAGGGTTCTGGATCTGGAAACTGGCTCAAGCCTAAGAATTGATTGAAGGACCACGACCCATTCGAGCTAGACTTTTGTTCACTTGGTCTACTCTTCTGCTTATACAGATCAAGTTAGAATGTAGTAGGCGTCCCATCGATTTCACTTCTTTTTTTTTTTTTTTCTTTTGAGACGGAGTCTCGCTCTGTCACCCAGGCTAGAGTGCAGTGGTCAGATCTCGGCTCACTGCAAGCTCTGCCTCCCGGGTTTACGCCATTCTCCTGCCTTGGCCTCCCGAGTAGCTGGGACTACAGGTGCCCGCCACCTCGCCCGGCTTTTTTTGTATTTTTTAGTAGAGACGGGGTTTCACCATGTTAGCCAGGATGGTCTTGATCTCCTGACCTTGTGATCCGCCCGTCTCGGCCTCCCACAGTGCTGGGATTACAGGCTTGAGCCACTGCGCCCGGCCATCGATTTCACTTCTAAGAACATGGTGGTGAACTGGCCCAGGCCCTAGGTCACATGACCCACCCCGAGGCGTCCAGTCTGACGCTCTTGATGGCTGCTTGGCCTCTGCTTTCGCCGATGGGCCACACCTGCCTTGCCTTTGGTGATTGTTTCCACGTGGCCCCTGCCACGCTGGGACCCAGATCCTTCCACTTCATTTAGGATCCCCCTGGTCAGTGGCAGTAGGTCCCCCTGTGATTTCCAACCTACAAGGAGCTCTTGCAGGGCACTGGGCTCCCTCAGCAGAGTCTTAGTGAAAGGCGTGTGAGTGGTGGGTGAGTTGATCTCAAATGGCAAATCCTCTCCAGTCTCCCTAAGCCATGATGCCTCCCTCTGCAGCAGACCCAGGCGGTTCTGGTGTTTCAACTCCATTCAACATGGGCCACCTTCGGGTCCACGTTTCAGCCAATCCACCTGTGGAGCCTGAAGCAGCTCCATCGTGGGGGTGAATCCTCCACTTTGGTTTCTGATCAACCCCGGTTCCAGCTGATCTATTGTTCCTGTATAAGAGCAGGTACTCCCAATAAATCCTGCCCTTAGGGCAAATCAACCTTGATAAACTCCACGGTAAATCCTGCCCTTAGGCATATTCCTACACCGTCCCTCTGGAGCACCATACCCTTGCCCTATGTATAGAAGCCCTGGGTCTGGGGGGTGATGGCGGGGACCTACCTGTCTTGTGGTCGCCCAAGACCACACTTCTGCCAAGTTCCACCCCAAAAAATCACCCTGTAACAACATACATGAATTTGTCTTATCTTGTTCTTTGGTTTCTGGGCTCTTTCTGCATTTGGGGGTCACTTTGCATACAGGGCCCTTTCACAGACACAGCCGGACAGACTGCAGGGCCCTTCCAGCTCCCAGTCCCTTTGTCATCCTCTCAGCAAACCCAAGGATGGGCGTCTCCACAGTGAGTCTGTCGGCCCTGTTGTCCCTCAGAGGTTGCACCTGGTCCTGTTCTCCCCTCCTGAGGAAGGGGGTGACTGGTGACTTGCCAACGCAGGAAGGTTCCTGCAGGCCATGCTGCTCAGAGCCCTAGGATGGGAACTCCTGCGTGGGTCCTTGGAGGGTAGAGATGGTGCTGGCTCACTTCTGTCTCCAGGTCCCGATGTTGCCCTCCCAGGCACTCCCTCCCAGGCTTCTTGGGCACCCTTGCTTCCCTCTTTCCAAAGGACCCTGTGCTCTCGGCCCCTGCGCAGGCTATGCTGGGGTTCCAGAGCTTGCACACTCCCTAGCCAGAGCAACTGCCTGCCCACCCCACAAGTACTGCTGTCTACACCGCGCTCCCTCCTGCTCGGGCTCCAAGTGCCGACTTGCAGAGCCCTTGGGAGTGACAGTGGAACAGAGGGTGGCACCGGGACCAGAAAGCAGCCCCTGAGCCTGGACTTCTACCTTCAGAAACTCCGACAGTGGGGACTCGAGGCGCGGCGGGGCTGCGCACTGTGTCCCAGCTCCTCCTCAGTGCCCAAGGGGGCTGCCACCGTGGCCGTGAGCTCAGGGGAGGCCTCCCAACCCTGGCCTGTGGATGCATCGATCCCCTTCACTGCGCCTGACCTGACTACTCCTGCCCCTTCAAGGGCCAACAGGAGCCAGGTCCGCCCTGCCTCAAAGGGCCTGCGATCTCCCTGCCAAGCGCAATGATACAAAGAGCAGGCGGGAAGCAACCCACGCATCCATCCACGGATGAACAAAATGTGGTCCACGTGCACGCAGAATATTAGCCTTCAAAAGGAGGGGATCCTGCCACCCGCCACACACACACGAAGCACATCCGTGTGGACATGATGCTTGAGGGAAATAGGCCAGTCACAAACAGACAAATACTGTCTGATTCCGCTGACGAGAGGTCCCTGGAGTCATCGAATGCATAGAGACAGGAAGTAGAAGGGTGGTCTCCAGGGGCTGGGGAGGAGCATGGGGAGGCAGGGTTGATGGGCCAGAGTTTAAGTGTTGCAGGATGAAAAGGGTTCCGGGGACGGATGGATGGCTGCACAGCCATGGGAGGGTACTTAATGCTACTGAGCTGTATACTTAAAGATGGGTACGTTGGTAAATTTTATGTTATGCATATTTACCACAGTGGGGGAAAAAAAAAAAAAAAACCAGGCTGGGTGTGGTGGCCATTTACCATTCCACAGAAGAGCTAATATCAAGAAACCAAACAAAACCTAGGCAAAAATACAATTATTTATCATTTGTATTCAATTGTATACAGACAGTTGATACCAGACAGGAGAAGACAGACAAGGCTTGAAGCGCGGGGAAGACCTCAGTGCCCCGGGCCCCCGAGGCTGGTCTGCACCCTGCCTGTGCCCTTTCTGCCACTGGTGGGAGAAGAAAGAGGCCGGGAGGAGCTATGTCACTGTACCTCGAAATGCCGGCGGCTGAGCAGGTTGGGCCCTCCCCCACTTTGATTTTCTTTGATTTTTTCTATCCTAGGGATGAAGGTGATCTATTTTTAGTGTAGAGGCTGGTATAAGGAGTTGCTATAGCGACAGCTGGTGGTTACAAACCAGGTCCTGCTACAGATCCCATGAATAAATCCCAAGGCTGAGCCCGAGGAAGGAGGCAGCCTCAGAGACAGAACTCCCTCTCCATGGGGGTCCCACCTGCTGTCTTCATGGTGTGTCCTTCATAGGCAGCATCTAAGTCCTGCTAGTGGGGAAGCAGCTCAGGATATGGGGCGCTGGGCACTGCCCATCAGAGGAACCGAGGGCTTCAGCAGAAATGCATGCTGAGCCTCTACTACCAGGTGAGGCAAAGCACCTGCATGTGTGCAGAGCCGGATGGTGGCAGAAGAGGGCTGGCGTGCAGGGCGCCAGGTTAGGAAGCCTGGGGAAGTGAAGACACAGCACCTGCTTATAGAATCACCAGGGAGGCAGGACACACACACACGCGCGCGCACACGCACACACACGCACACGCGCACACACGCACACACACGCACACACACGCACACACACGCGCACATGCACACACGCACGCACACGCACACACACACGCGCGCGCACACACACACGCACGCAGAGCTGATGCCACATTATTTACTATGGCTGCGTGCGTGCATACCCTACTACCAGCAATCTTAGTACAAGTCCAACAGAAAGGCACGCCAATCCACAAGAGTGTGCTTCACAGCACTCTGTCACAGCCCCGACTGGAAACCACGGAGTCCATTAACCACTGGATGGATGCAGGAGTTGTGGTCTGTGCAGACAGGGGAGGGTTCTGCAGCAATGAAATGGAGTTGAACTTCAACACCGCACACAGGCACGGCTGCATCTCACAAAGTGCAAGTAAAAGAAGCCAGACAAAAAAGATCACGTAAATTCAAAACCACACAATGCCAGTCTTGAGGGGACGTAGCTGGGAGAGAGTGTGGGGAGCTTCTGGGGTGCTGGCTCCATGAGTGTGTTCAGTTTGTGCAAATTCATCATCTATGATCTGTGCTCTCCTCCATATGCTTAATACTTCAGCAAATTTTGCCTCAAACATTTTTAGAAGTTAGGATGGCATTGTTAGTCAAGTATCAAAAAGGTGATACTGGCCAGGTGCAGTGGCTCATGCCTACAATCCCAGCACTTTGGGAGGCCGAGGTGGGCGGATCACCTGAGGTCAGGAGTTCAAGACCAGTCTGACCAACATGGTGAAATCCCATACTAAAAATACAAAATTAGCCGGGCATGGTGGCACACACCTGTAATCCCAGATACTCAGGAAGCTGAGGTAGGAGAATCGCTTGAACCCAGGAGGCAGAGGTTGCGGTGAGCCAAGATCACGTCATTGTACGCCAGCCTGGGCAGCAAGAGTGAAACTCCATCTCAAAAAAAAAAAAAAAAAAAGTAACACTTAAAGGTATTTGGTGTTGGTGGGCTTTGAGGCAGACCTGCCTGTGGGAGACTGGGACCTCCAGGAGGAGGCAGGGCCCTATGCCCCTCCAGGCTGTAATGAGTACAGAGGCAGAAGCACCCAGCCGTTGGGATGGGGGGGACCCCCAGGCGAGCCACCAGCAGCCATAGGAGCCCCGTGGTAGAGGAAGGCAGGCTGGGGTAGCAGGAGACCAGAGCTGGGGTGACCCTGGGCGGGGACTCCGGAAGGCTCGGAAGCTGAGGCTGATCACCCTCCAGGCTGGCACACCTCGGGGATGCCTGGCCCATGGGTGCCCACCTGGAGACACAGGGGTTTGCTTTTTTCTGTGCTGCCAACTGGACATCCCTCCTCAGGGTCACTGGCCACAGCTGATCAGAGGTCACCCCAGACTGCAGCCACTCCCTTTCCATCAGCCTTAGCTATTCTGTGATCAAAACCAGGGCTGGCCAGGCCCAGGAGCGAGAAGCAGGGAGGGCGGAGGGGCCTTCAGGCCCTGTATCCCCTGGGAGGCGCAGGGCAGCCCGGGGCAGCAGCTGGAGTGTGGGTGAGGAGTGTGGCAGAGGGCGGATGTTCTGCTGCTGCTGCAGGAGAGGGGCCTACCTCACGGGAAGCCCCATAGGGAAGAGTGACCATCACCCACGGGCACCACTGCCGGGAGGTGGGCTGAGGGGCTCCTCCTCTTCTGCCCATCTGCTGCTGCCAGGTGTCACGGACACATCTCTTGGCCCCTCTGGGCCTCAGTTTCCCCATCTGTAAGAGGGGAGCACCACCTCCACCACCGACTTGACCTGCCTTAACAGAGTTATCAAAGGTAAAAACATAGTAGAAGCCGCGCCATGTAGTATCATCATCAGCGGCTGAGGGTGGCGTCGCCCCAGGCCAGCACTCACGGCCCTGGCCACATTCTGGTCTCAGCCTCCCTTCCCCAAATGGCCTTCCTTCCTCTGCATCCCTAAATGATGGACTCCATGTAGCCCCCAGTCCTCGCCTCGCTGCTGCATAGCCTCTTCCCCCTCACGTCTGTCTCTCAAGGCACAAAACGCAGCTCCCCACATGTGGCCTGGGCTGGAGTCACGCCAGCCCACAGGGATGGGGCTGCCATCACCAAATGGCAGGAGGTACAGGGAGGGCTGCTCCAGGGGTCCCTCTCTCAGGGACAGTGAAGGAAAAGTGACATAGAATCTCTGGAAGACAATTGCTCACAGGAGAGACCGCCCTTGGTCCACACAAGGCAAAGCCTGTAGCTCTCCCACACCACAATCTCCTGACACTCCACCCCTGCTCAGACCCCTTCCCCAGCCTGGCAATCAAGGGTTTCTAGAGCCTGGCCTTGTCTTCTCTTTCTGGACTTTTCTTTGACTGCTCCCCTCCCAGGTCTCTACCCATTCAGCCTTACCCACAGGGCCCAGCAGAGATGTCATCCCCAATCTCACTGAGCCCCAGAGCACGTCACATCAACAGCTATTGCTGGGGCCTTCTCTTTAGCCAGGTGTTCCTTAACCCCCAGCTAAACTACAAGCTGCTATGAGCCATGTCCTGTAGGTCTTCATTTGCAGAGCCAGCCTGACACACAGGCATCCTAAATATATTTATCAGACTAAGTATTCTGTAGGCGTTTGGCTTATCCGATGGTATGCATGCAGTCAGATATGTGTCACAAAGGCACCAGGTTGATAAGGAGCCTGTCCTTCATGGCCTACTTCCCAGCTAGACACAGGTACCCAAAAAGCCAGTCTGAAGTTCACCGTGCACCTGCAGCTGAAACGGCATACCCATGTCTCCATGGGTGAACGCTTCTCAAACTAAGTCATTTAAAAGTCCCCAGAGAGGGATACGGCAATTTCAAGAAAATGATCTCTTTGTATACTGATAATGGTCTGGCTCTGTGTCCCCACCCAAATCTCATCTTGAATTGTAATCCCCATAATCCCTACGTGTCAACAGCGGGACCTGGTGGGAGGTGATTGGATCATGGGGGAGGTTTCTCCCATGCTGTTCTCGTGATAATGAGTGAGTTCTCACAAAATCTGATGGTTTTACAAGTATTTGACGGTTCCTCCTACACATAGGTTCTTCTCTCTCGCCAGCCACCATGTAAGACATGCCTCTTCCCCTTGCTCCATGATTCTGTTTCCTGAGGTCTCCCCAGTCATGCAGGACTGTGAGCCAATTAAACCTCTTTCCTTTATAAATTACCCAGTCTCGGGTATTTCTTTATAGCAACGTAAGAACTGACTAATAGATACACTAAGGCATCAACTGGTCTAATTTTATTTTAGTCTAAATTTGGAATATCAGAGTTTTCTGAAAGTGAGTCTGCTTGCAGTACAGTGAACACACAGCTCTAGGTCACATGGAAGGGGACAAAGGTCCCTGGGGGTGACCTCGGAGACCAGCCTCATCCCAGTCCTGGCATCCCTCACCCCGCACCTCATCATCCTCAGTCTAAAGGAGCCGAGACCACACACGGGGAGAAGCTCAACACCCCAACCCCACTTCACCCCACCTCACTCAGTGGTTCAGTCACCAAGTAATTATTAAGCGCCTAGTATGGATCAAGTTCTGTGCTAGGCTGTATCAGTTAGGATAAAGTTTGTCTGCATTTAACAAAGGAATCCAAAATTAAAACAGCTTAAGGAAGAAAGATATTTCTTTTTCTTTCACATAAAAGACACCTGATAGGTAGGCAGTCCAGGACCATGATGGAAACTTCACAGTGGTAACCTAGGCACCTATCTTTTTCTCCACTAACCTTGGCATGTGCCTTCTCTTCTTGGCAGTCACTCTAAGGTCCAAGGTGGCTGCTGTAGCTCCAACCATCACATCTACATCCAAGACAAGGGGAAAAAAAGTGACAAGGAGGGACTCACCTCTCTCCTCTTTTAAGAGCTTTCCCATAAGTCTCAAAAGCTCACTGAATACTCAAGTCCCATGGCCACTGGGCCACATGCACTGCCACACAACACACATGAAACCTGGGGTCTTGCTATTGAAGAAGACAGGGAACATGAATGTGGATAACAAATAGCAATCTGGCACAGGCAGAGGGAAGAATGAGACAGTCTCCACACCTGAGGAGTTTAACGAGGGGCCCCCATTAGACAGACCTGAGGCAAGTTATCATTTAACCGCAAACATGGCTGGCACAGTGGCAGGCACTGGAGTGCCCAGGAGAGTCTGGAAACACCGGGAGGGGTGGTGGACTTGGAGGAGGAGGGCAGCAGGAAGGGCCTTTAGGCCAGGGGAAAGCACACTCAGCCCCATCCTCCTTTATGACCTTCTTAGGCTGGTGGCGGAGCTGGAAGGGACCCCTCTCAGCCACGTGACCTGAGCAGTGGCTCTCCTGAGCCTCCCGCAGATGCCTGGGGGGCCGCTGGAATCTCGGCCCCAGCACTTAGCACCAAGCAATGCGGAGGTGGAGTGGGGACCATGCTGGGCCCAGGAACCCTGGAAGGGTAGCTGCGGGCCCGATGTCGCCGAGAAAACCCACTGTGCCCTTCATCTGCTGCCCTTAACCAGCCCCTGCCCTTCAGGCTGAGCCCACACTTACAAGCCCAGACTCATTTCCATAGGAGAGTCGGGAGCAGGGACACCCTGGGGGAGGGGTGTGACTGGATAGGCACCTGCCGAGGACACACCCGTGCTGTCTGGGCAACTCCTTTGAGTGGTCCCCACCTACCAGGCTGCCCCTGCTACAGGAATGTCCCCAGGGCTGTGTTCCCGCTACTCCGTCCCCTCCCTCCTGCCATGGCCGCTTCGCTCCTCAGGGCCTGCTCTTGCCCAGACCTCGACTGGACTTGGGGCTTGTGTGTCCCCCTGCCGCCTCCACGGTGCACCCTCTCTTCCTGTTCATGGACAGAGGGGAAGCAAGACTTGTTCTATCAGGCACCTACCCTGGATATGGATCTGGGTGCTAGGAATATGGTGTGGAACCAGGATGAGAACCAGGGAGAAGAGCACAGAACTGAAACTCCAGGGAGGGCTGAAGGGCTCGAAACCAAGCTGGAGTCGGGTGGTAAACTGAGAGCCCGCTGGAAGGATCCTTGGCATCACAACATCTCTTCTGCACCTTGCCAGGTTCACAGGGTGACGCCTCATCTTCAGTGGGCCCTGTGTTCAGCCTGGCCTCGCCTTCCTGTCACTCTCATGCAAAGAGAAGGCCACCATTAGGTGCGTCCCAGACTCCAGGCAGCACTGGGTTATGTTTGTACCCACGGTGGCAGGGTAGTTTTCAGAACGCCTCCATCCCCGTCCCGATCCCGGGCCCATCCGGATCCCTGACCCATCCTCCAGCCACTGTCAGAGTGGACTGCGGGTTCCAGGAAGCGGCATTAGCGGCAAATGGGAGACAGAGGCACCCACAAGTCTGCTGCTGCCGCTCACATTGGCGTTTTCTGCAGCCTGGAGCTGGGTGGGCGAGGACCTGAGGCAGCCCTGCCAGGAGCAGATGGCCCTTTAGCTCGGTCTCAGGCGTCAAAGGCATCCCCAGGCCACACAGTAGGTGTCTTTAAAGAAAGGGAACTGGTCTCATCTTGGCTGAGAAACACATCCCCAGAGGAGAAGGCTGAGCTGCTGGGGGTGTGAGGCCCAGAGGAGAGTCCAGAGCATCTGGGCTTAGGGACGCCAGCCCCGCTCCCTAGGCCCTCCCTGCCTGGAGACTCGGCTTGGCTCAGAGGAAAGTGGACTCCCTAGCCAGCTGGAGCCCCAGACACTCAGAAACAAAAGGTGAAGAGAACAAGTGAGCACCGTGGGGAGCGCCATCTTGCACGAACTCCGTTTCCTTATTTTCTGCGTTCTTGGTGCTCTGGCACCTTGGAGCCCTGCTGACTGGAGAGCGATGGGTGCTCCCAGGGTCAGTCAGTTCTTAGAGATGGCAAGGGGCTCACTGGGAGCCCACCTTTGATGTGCAAACCAACCAACCCAGAGCCCGTGCTGCCACTCGCCTATCTAGCTCTTACGGCCAGGAGGCAATGCTCCCTGCGTAATCATGCCAGGGCCCGGGACCAGATAACTCGAGACGGTCCCCACGCCCAGAGCCCACCAAAATGACCCACACTCGCCAGTTCTAAGCCTGCACACTCTGCCGTGTTGTTCCTTCAGACGCCGCAGCGAAGACTCTGGCCGCGCTCTTGCCTCACTCCTCTGCCTCTCGACAGACCCTGCTGATTCCCCAGGCCCCTCCCCTGCCATGGCATGGCCCTTGGGAACTGTGAGTAACAAGCTATCTTTTTCATGGCAGCTGTCTCCTGATCTGCTGGCCTCACCATACCTGAATAACAAAACCTCTGTTTTAGAACACATCTCCCCATTGTCCATACCAGGCAGCTACCTTTTCCTTTGCTCTGAACTAGCAGACATGAACATGTTCTAAAACACACAACATACTCACTCACTCACTCACTCACTCAATAAACTACTTGTCAGGCACGGCGCGGTGGCTCACGCTTGTAATCCCAGCACTTTGGGAGGCCAAGGTGGGCAGATCACTTGAGGTCAGGCATTTGAAACCAGCCTGGCCAACATGGTGAAACCCCGTCTCTACTAAAAATACAAAAATTAGCTGGGCATGGTGGCACATGCCTGTAATCCCAGCTACTCAGGAGATTGAAGCAGGAGAATCACTGGAATCTGGGAGGCGGAGGTTGCAGTGAACCGAGATCGCGCCATTGCACTCCAGCCTAGGTGACAGAGTGAGACTCCGTCTCAATTAAAAAAAAAAAAAATTGCTTGTCAAAATAAGTGCTTCAAGGAAAACATGCATTTAAATCTAACAGGATTTTTGGAAACCCTGGATGGAGCCCGCCCTGCTGACACGGCTTCCCAGAGCCTCCCTTTCCCGGGTGCTGGCTACTGAGACACAGTCAACACCAGGCCACCAGGAGCCCACAGCTTAGAATTCAGCCATCGGGGGTATTGTTCTCTGGCTGTTTCAGGCTTGTCTCCTGCACAAAGCAGGAAATGTCTGGAAGGGAGGAACCAGACATTATTTGCATGATGGACACAAAAGTTACGGAAAGGCTGAAAATACATGAAGCTGAGCCCCAGTCGTGTAATCACTCATTTGCTGTTCATTGATGAACTCACTAGCATTAGCTGATTTGTTATCTCTTCCAGCCAAAAGTGGGGCCCAGTCAAGCATCTTAGTGACGTGAGTCATCAAAACTTCCTCCTGGGTCTGCTTTGAGCCCCACCTTCTTCCTCCTGCAGCAGTCCTCTTAGCCTTGGGGCCCTGGGGCGGATGCCCGGACACTCCCCCAGCAGGCTGCTTTCCAGAGGCCACTGCGCTGCTCAGCTCCGGGGGCCGTCCTCCCTGAATCCCTCCAGGCCCAGCAGAGTGTTTGACCAGGGGCCTGACCAGAAGGGGAGACGCCACCTCCTGGGGGCTTGCACCCCAACCAGCACCACTGTCATGAGACACCCGGAGGCCAGCAGTCCCGGGGCCTGGGCGGAGAACACACAGAAGCACCAGAGACTGCCTCGCCCTCAGGGAACATTCACGTTGATTTATGCTGAGAGCACCAGGACTTTGCCTATTTTTTTTCTTCTCAATCACTAAAAGACAAATTATTACCGCAGGGCAGAATTCATCTTGCTCTCTGAATGTACCAAGTGCTCATTCTCATCTGGAAGTTGGAAGCCTGAGTGGCCATCCTCAGGTGCCGAGGCTCCCTGGGCCCATGCACATGCCCTGAGCGAGGTCCTGTCTCATAGGATGGGGGTGACAGAGCAGCAGGGGCTGGCCAGCACCCAACCAGGCTGCGGCCCCAACCCCAGGTCACCAAGCCATGGGGGTTTCTCTGTCACCGTCCAGAGTCGCTATTTTAAAAATATGCCCCCTTTCGAATCTCCTTTCTCCCTGTTTCATTATTTACCCCTTCAAGCTCTGAAATCTTGCCCTTTCATCTTTGGATCCTTTCAGACGCTGCAGTCCTGGAACCGTTTGTCCAGTGTCCAGCTTCTCTGCTCAGAACCTGGGCTCTCCCAGAGGGCAGCTGCTCCCAGAGCCACGCCACTGTCAGGACAGCTCACCTCTCACAGCCCTGATGAGCACTCCTGCGAGAGCATGTACCTCGCTGATGCCCCACCAGCGCCCAGCCCTGTCCACAGGCGATGCTCACCTGTTTATGAGGCTTTAGTCTTCCTGATACACAGAGCAGCAGCTCTGGGTGACTGGGATGGAGGCAGAAAAGGGAAAGGGGCACTTGACTGTGGCATCCAAGGACACGCACCTGAGCTGCTTTGCTCCCCTGCCACCCTGTGAGGTAACAGCTGCCTGACCTGCTGAGTGACTCCGGGAGTCCTCCGGGAGCAGCACCTCCGGGAGAGCTGGGCCACTTGTCCAGGGTTCCTCCAGGCAGCGCTTGGTGACGGTGACGTAGGGAGAACAGGCAGATGGGTAATGAGCTTTTCCAGGCATGGATGAGAGTGGGGCGGACAGCGGGTGGCAGGCGGGCCTCACGGAATCCACAGCTGGGAGTGGAACGTCCTCAGATTGTGTGAACACTGCCTCATCATCCCAAATGCCTCTCTACTCACTGGCTACAGTGTCCGAAATCCCCCAAAGACCCATCCTCACAAACAAGGATGCTACACGCCAGGAGTCTTCTGTTTGGACACATCCAGCAGAAAAGCGGGCGCCAGGGCTGGGCGGTTTTGGGTGGGAACTGGCAAAAGGAGAGGTGGGTGGGGGCTAGGGCAGGGCCTTGGAGCTAAAGGGGTTGGGGGAGGGACAGGCTCAGCCCCAGCTCTGTCCTTGCTCCACTGTGCCTTGGGCAGGCCCAGTCCTCAGCCTATCCATGCTCAAGACCCCAGAGGGCCTTCATCTCAAGGAGGTGTGATCCAGAGCCCTCCCATGATCCACAAGAGGGGCATACGCTGGCTGCTGTGCCTGGCCTCAGCCTCATCTCCTATCTGCCAGAGACAGGCTCCTGTGGCTCTGCCTCCTGCCATCCAGCCCCGCAGGCCTCTCAGAGTCCCTAGAACACACCGCAGGCTCCCTCCTGGGGCCTGGCCTCTCCAGCTCTCAGAAGGGTCTGAGCAGAGGCATGCACACAGCCCTCTCCCCATCACCCAATGAACTGACCCCTCCCCCTGCCTCCAACGGCATCACCACCACCTGACCTGACAATGAAAACACGTTTGCCCATCGAAACAAGGCAGACTCAAAAGGACAAACACTATGTGACTCTATCTCTATGAGGTCCCTGGAGTTATCGCATTCGTAGAAAGTAGAACGGCGCTTGCCAGGGGCTGGGGCCAGGGGAGTCGGGAGTTAGGGCTGAGAGGAGACAGTTTCAGCTGTGGGTGATGGAAGAACTGGCAGGTGGGAATGCCTACACAATAATGGGAATGCATACGTGAAATGGCGAAGATGGTACATTCGTGTTATGTACATCTGACCACAATTAAAATCCTCTCATTCATCTGCCCACCCTCACCAGCCCGTGTGCCTCCGAGGGTGCACGTGTCTCTCACTCACTGCTGCCCCTAGTATGGAAACAGCAGCTGGCACAAAGACCCTGAGGACGCATTGTTAACCCTGGAAGACGGATGCTTTTATACTATTCTCCCTACTTCTGTATTCTTTTGAAAATTTCTGGCCAGGTGTGGTGGCTCACACCTGTCATCCTAGCACTTTGGGAGGCCAACGTGGAGGATCGCTTGAGCCCTGCAGTTCGAGACCACCCTGGGCAACACAGGGAAACTCTCTTTTTAAAAATAAATTTAATAAGTAAAAAAGAAAATTTCTATTGGAAAAAGACAAACACATATTGGGATATTTCAGGGCAAAACCAATCGAGACACCAGCAGCCAGGTCAGCAGATGGGCACCAGAGGCAGTGTGAGGACTATGAGGGGTGAGGAGGAGCAAGGGGGCTGGATGGGGGCAGGATAAACCACAGGCTTCTCAGGCCTGTCCTCTGCTGAGGTGAAGAGCACTAGATAGTCCCCGCAGGGCCACACTCAGCCAAGGGTGGGAGAGCCATGGCACATGGTATTGGGGTGACCTGAATGTTCTGGGCCAGGAAGGATGCTGGCGTTCTGGTCAGGAAGCCATTGCATAGTCATGTGGCGTGGGCTCATGGAAGGGGAGGTGGGTATAAGGTGCAAGCGTCCTCAGAGGATGTGGTCTCCAGGCTTACTGGGACCCTGGGCACCCAAGGATGAAACACCAGCTTCCTGACACACTCCTTGCACTCCTGGCTCCAGTGCTGGCCTGCAGAAAGGAGCCTTTAAGATGCTAAATGGTTTTTATTTAATTACTGTCCTATAATTGCAGAGGGTGAAAGTGCTACTACAGTTATTGCTCTTTGATCTGATTAATATAATCCTTTCCTAATCTTCCTTCTACATTTTTATTATTGTTGCCACACACCCTTTGTCGACATAATCTGGATTTCTCTTTGCCAAAGAGGCCGAAAGAAAGGCTTAGCCAAGCTCGTCACTTGTCTATCGCCTGGAGCCTGGAAGCTGGAGTGGGGAGCGTCCCTTCTGTGCCAGACACAGCCTCCCTGCCTGGCTCTGCAGCCAGAGAGGGGTAGGGGCTGAGTGCTTCTGAGTCAGAGCTTCCAGGGGGCTGTCACAAGGCTGGCGGGTGAACATTTCCAGCGAATGTCATGGGCTTTCCAGTGGAAATGCCATCTACAGCAATTACAAATGGACCTGGTGACTCTGGGGCTGCGGGCCTTGATTTGATGGTTGTGGGGAGAGCTGTGTGTGTGTGTGTGTGTGCACAGGTACATGACATGTGTGTGCAGATGTATATCTCTTGACCTGGGGAACCGCAGGGAAGCCCCCGGATGAAACAGGGTGCACCTTGTCCCCGGGGGAGCAGCTCCACGCTGAGTTAAGGCAGAGGAGCCTGCAGTTCCTGGATAAGACACAGCCACAGAGGACACCCAATGGATGGGAGGGACCTGTGCTGACTGCCTAGGTGGGTGTCCCGTGGAGAGGAAGGACGAGAAGTCAAAGACAGGGATTTCATGACCCTCACAGAAGCTTTCTCAGGGAGAAGAGGTCTCATCTAAGATTTTTGTTTGTTTTTTGAGACAGTGTCTCGCTCTGTCTTCCAGGCTGGAGTGCAGTGGTGCAATCTGGGCCCACTTCAACCTCTGCCTTGTGGGCTCAAGTGATCCTCCCACCTTACCCTCCCCAGTAGCTGGGACTGCAGGTGCACACCACCACACCCAACTAACTATTTTTTTGTAGAGAAGGGGTTTTGCCATGTTGCCCAAGTTGGTCTCAAACTCCTGGGCTTAAGCACTCCTCGACCTGCCTCAACCTACTAAAGTGTTGGGATCACAGGCAAGAGCCACAGCACCTGGCTTTTTTTTTTTTTTTTTTTTTTGAGACAGGGTCTAGTTCTGTCACCCAGGCTGGAGTGCAGTGGCATGATCACTGCTCACTGCAACCTTGACCTCCCCAGGCTTAAGCAATCCTCCCAACTCAGCCTTCCAATTAGCTGGGGCTACTGACATGCACCAGTACACCTGGCTAGTCGTATTTTTTGTAGAGATGGGGTTTTGCCACATTGTCCAGGCTGGTCCCAAACTCCTGGGCTCAAGCGATCTATGCACCTCCGCCTCCCAAAGTGCTGGGATGACAGGCACGAGTCACCGAACCCAGCCCTGAGATTATTTTAGCTCCAGGAATAACTGTATGAAGGAGAGGGCATTGCTAAGAGGGAATTTAAAACACAAAACCGGCCGGGCACGGTGGCTCAAGCCTGTAATCCCAGCACTTTGGGAGGCCGAGAGGGGCGGATCACGAGGTCAGGAGATCGAGACCATCCTGGCTAACACGGTGAAACCCCGCCTCTACTAAAAATGCAAAAAAAAAAACCTAGCCAGGCGAGGTGGTGGGCGCCTGTAGTCCCAGCTACTCGGGAGGCTGAGGCAGGAGAAGGGCGTGAACCCGGGAGGCGGAGCTTGCAGTGAGCTGAGATCCGGCCACCGCACTCCAGCCTGGGTGACAGAGCAAGACTCCGTCTCAAAAAAAAAAAAAACAAAAACAAAAAAAAAAACAAAACACACACAAAACCCTGAAGCAATCCTTCCTGGTGAACAGGGAGTGACCCTGGGCTGGAACATTTTCCAGCCATGACAGAGCCAGGGATTTTTATGGAGAAGCTGTGATACTACAAGGCCTCGGGTTAGAGCTACAGACCGAGCTCCTGAGACATCGCCCCTGTCCACGAGCAGCCAGGAGATCACAGAAAAGGCACCCAGGGTGGTTTTTCTTTTCTTTTTTTTTCTGAGACAGAGTCTCACTGTTATCACCTGGGCTGGAGTGCAAATGGCACAATCTCGGCTCACTGCAACCTTTGCCTCCCTGGTTTCAGCAATTCTCCTGTCTCAGTCTCCCGAGTAGCTGGGATTACAGGCACCTGCCAACACGCCTGGCCAATTTTTGTATTTTTAGTAGAGACAAGGTTTCATCATGTTGACCAGGTTGATTTCAAACTCCTGACCTCAGGTGATCCACCTGCCTCCGCCTCCCAAAGTGCTGGGATTACAGTTGTAAGCCACCGCGCCCGGCCCTCAGGGTGGTTTTCTAGACAGTGATCATTCAGCTGGGTCTTGAGAAATGGGTAAAGTTTAGACAGGCACAGGCTTGGGAGGGAGGGTTTGGTCAACACTCTTGGACTGTTTTTCCTCACTCAGTGTATCCACACCCAACACTGTCTGTGCAGCACAGGGCTCCCGCCTCCCACCCAGCCTAGCTCTTGGCTCTTCTCACTGGGACACTAACCCAAGTCAGACATACTATTCACCCAGGTCCCTGGGCGCCTGCCGCCTAAGAGGAGCCTCAGCCTGAGCAGGGGCGGTGGCCTCTAGCTGCTTCCCAAATTCCAGAGGAAGGCTCTGGAGGGAACTCCGATTTTCTTGACCCTGTGGTCAGAGCTGGCATCTGCATCCAGGCTCTTACAAAACTTGGTTGAGATGCAAATATTATTTTTGATCTCAGAAGCATAGGAGACAGGATGACAGCCAACCGTTAAACACAAGTGAGGAAGCCGCTGTCTGGCACATAATAGGCCCTTAATAATGGGCCTGTCCATCCCCATTAGCAAAACCAGGTTTTCAGTTCATAACAGGTTCTGGTTTAATTCTACAGTATATAAGTGTTTATTACTTTATTACTTAAATAAGAGTCATCTTTTTAGACCATGTCAATGAGCCTCCCGTCTAGGATTCCATCCCTCCTCTTCCTGCTCAGGGCTGGGCGTCCTATTTCTGTGCACAGTCACTTTTTTTTTTTTTTTTTTTTTTTTGAGGGTCTTGCTCTGACTCCCAGGCTGGAGTGCAGTGATATGGTTAGAAATCACTGTAGCCTTCACATCCCAGGCTCAAGCGATCTTCCCACTTCAGCTTTCTGAGTAGCTGGGGCCATGGGTGTGCACCACCATGCCTGCCTAATTTTTTATTTTTTTTGTAGAGAGGGGTCTCATGACGTTGCCCAGGCTGGTTTCGCAACTCCTAGGCTCAAGCAATCCTCCCACCTCAACCTCCCAAAGTGCTGGGAATACAGGTTTGAGCCACCGTGCCTGGCCTATACTCACCTACATGTGATCCCCCCGCCTTAGCCTCCCGAGTAGCTGGGACTCTACTTGATTAGACGTTGCTCTCTAGTTCTCTTTATGAGACTTTCTTCTTCACAAGATTGAACACCCTCTGGGTTCAAGAACTGCTGCCTCTTTCACCTGCTCCCCCCAAGGACTCAGCACGCTCTGAGCCTGCAGAGGCTCCCAGGAGTGCTGGCTGAAGTGGATGTAGCAAGAAATACAGGCAGATTTTAAATTTATCTTTTTCTTTTTATGCTCTTCCAGTTTTCATTTACAGTTCAGAAGTTTTGCCAAAGTCACCTCCCTGTTACACACAGTGACAATATTTTTCCACTTAACACATCACATTCCAGTCAGGGGACACGGCTTCATGTACCCCCGAGCCTCATCTTTACTCATCCCCTGGGTTGTGTCTCCCCAGCCCTGGTGAAACTGAGCCGATAAATGATAGCACTGGCATGGGGGTTCTGCTGTTCCATCTTGCAGTGGGCTCTTCAGAAATAACCTATGCCATGCAAGCAGTAATGCCAGAAATGGGCCGACTCTGATTTGTTTTTTTTTTTTAGACAGGGTCTAGTTTTGTCACCCAGGTTGGAGTATAGTGGCTTGATCGCAACTCACTGCAGCCTCGACCTCCTGAGCTCAAGGCAGCCTCCCATCTCAGCCTCCTGAGTAGCTGGGACTACAGGCATGTGCCACCATGCTTGGCTAATTTTTTAATTTTTTTGTAGAGACAAGGTCTCACTATGTTGCCCAGGCTTGTCTCAAACTCCTGGGTTCAAGTGATTCTTCCTCCTTGGCCTCCCAAAGTCCTGGGATTATAGGCCCAGACAAAATCTGATTTTTTTTTTTTTTTAGGCCGAGTCTTGCTCTGTTGCCCAGGCTGAAGTGCAGTGGTGTGACCTGGGCTCATTGCAACCTCTACCTCCCGGGTTCAAGCGATTCTCCTGTCTCAGTCTCCCAAGTAGCTGGGACTATAGGTGCATGCCACCATGCCCAGTTAATTTTTTGTAGTTTTGGTAGAGACAGGTTTTCACCATCTTGGCCAGGCTGATCTCAAATTCCTGACCTCAGGTGATCCGCCTGCTTTGGTCTCCCAAAGTGCTGGGATTACAGGCATGAGTCAACGCGCCCGGCCTGATTCTTAATAAATGAAATCTGCCATCTAATTTTGAGTGGGCAGGTCTTAACCAGGTGTGGAGCTAAGAAAGCTTTGGAATTGACCTGTGTGGCTGCAGACAGACAAGGGCAAAACCCACTCCAAGTCTGCAGGTCCTTGGAAATACTGAACCACACATGCTTCACCACCTGTTCCATTTGCCCAGACCCCAAACCCCTGCACATGAAGGAGCTGCAGAAGTTGCCAGAGACCAGGGAGACCACAATGCAAGCTTCTCCCTATGGGGCGCAAATTAGGCAGGTGTTTCCCCTCCCACATTAGCCCATGATCTGTCAGATTACCCCGCTACAGAACCTGGGAAGAAGACCTCTTTCTTCCTGACCTCCAATAGATTCCTCTAAACACGCACGTTTCGTTTTTAACCGCTGAAAACAACAGTGCCAATCCACTCTTACTTTTCCCCGAGCCACAGTTTTTGCATAAATGAATGACAATCCAATCCATCACTAGCCTCCCGGGGCCAGGTGGGGCAAGAAAGGAAACAGCTTCGGAGAGTATTGTCAGGCGGCTCTCCACAACAGCACTGCCAACAGCAAGGAAACACTTCCCACGTATTCCTCTAACCACTGCCTGACGTTATACCCCCGTTGGAAGGGAGTGGCTGGAAACAGCTACTGCTTAGGAGGGTGTGCACACACGCCATGGGGTTCCCTCCCAAGGACAGACCACCAGGGGCTCGGGAATGGGCAGAGTCCTACCGAAAAGGCCATGGGGCTCCGACTGGCGCCTCTCCGTGCTTCGATTTTGGTCCTTGTGTTTCTTGTTGCTCCTGAGACTCCCAAAGCGCCTCATGGGTAGCTGTGGCCACAGCAGTGGCGACAGGTGAACATATCAGGGCCCACAGAACCGGTGTCAGCCCCAGGTGGCAGCGAGCCAGAGGAGCATCAGCCCGACAGGCACGGGGCACCCCAAAAGCTCACAGTGGCAGCCTGTGCTCAGGTGACAACCCGGGTCCAAGCGTCCTCACCAGGGGGTCTTCAGGGCGACCTCACCGCAGCCCCAGAGTCTGTGAGGCGCCAGGGAGTGGAGCCGTCCTGACCGGGCTGCACCTCCGGCCACAGCAGCTGGAGCGTCAGCTCGGCTGTCCTTAAGTAGCAAGAAGCTGCCGGAAGCGCAAACAGACCTTCGCGGGGGATTTGTTGATGTAGTTAAGGTCAGCTGCTCACTGATACTCTCCAGGGCTTTTTTTTTTTCTCCTTAAAATTAAAAAAAAGGAGGGAAGACCAGATAGGCAAAGGAGGCACAAGCCTGCAAGTCATGTGCAGCCGTGCATGATGTCTCTTTAAACAGACTGTAAAAGGAAACCACCCTGGGCAGACAATTCTTGGCACCAATTGGCCGGAGCACATTCCCATTGTGACATGACATCACACAACTATTTTGATTCATGGGTTCCAGGGCCCCACGGGGTCAGAAGGCTCCGGCTGCTGCTGGGTGGAGAAGCTACACAAGTCCCTGGGCTGGAAATTGCTGAATCTACTTTGACTCACGGTTCCACTCAATGGAAGTAGCAGCGCCGTCTTCAAGGAGGGGATACGGCTGCCCGACTGGAATTTAACGGAAGGCCTTCAGCAAATGCGTAATTTGAGCTCTGGACTTGCTGAGAATTGCAGCATGACAGAGCTGGAAGAGATTTTAGAGAGATCTAGTCCAACTCCCTTCTATGACAGATGGGGAAACAGGTTCAGGACAGGGAGGTGACTTCCCCAAGATCCTGTGGCCAATGGTAGAACCAGGACTGGCGTTTTAATCTCCTTGACTCCAAAGCCAAACCGCTGATCAAATAAAATCTAAAACATTTATAATTTGTATATGTTTTGCAACTAATAAAACAAACTTTGGAAGCACAAGACAGAAGAAAAAATCCTCAACTTTTTGGCTGATAGCCTCACTAAAGTTATCTAAAGTATCAGAAAGTTACTTCCCATTTCTGAACCTCAGTTTCCCCCTCAGTGAACTAAGACAAGACCAGGTCGTTTTAGGATTTAGTCTAGGACCACGCACAGTGGCTCACGCCTGTAATCTCAGTACTTTGGGAGGCTGAGGTGGGAGGATGGCTTGAGCGTAGGAGTTCAAGACCAGCCAGGGCAACATAATGAAACCCACATCTCTATTAAAAAAAAAAAAAAGAGAGAGAGAGAGAGATTTAGCCTAGTTCCAACAGTCTGAACCTCTCACAGTAATTGATTCTTCTCAAATGACTATGCACATGAGGAGGAGACGATGTCAGACCAGTTAAATAACCCCCGAGCTAAAGATTAGTAGCCCCGGTTCTCCTGGCTGCCCATTAGGGTGGGATAACCTCCCAAAACTGCAACACCATCAGTTTCTTCAGTGGAATTGTTATTATCTACGGTTCATCCGAAAATGAGGGGATGGGGTGTGGAGTGGAAGCACCCCAGCAACTTGCCACTGGAGCCCAGGCCTCCTCAGGAACCACGGGTCCAGCCTCCCAACTTGGGTCTGGCTGCTTTTCATGCCTTTTCTCTCGCCTCTTTCATTTGCAGGGCTAAGTGCCACTGGAGTTGTTGGCCCAGTCACTGCAGATGCCTGATGAGATAAAGATGGCTCCAGGCTAGGACGGTAGGAGGGAGACCAAGGGAAGTCTTCGATTCTATCCCTGTGAGATGAACCCCTGGAATCTCAGCTCCCACCCCAGATCTGCCACTCCCATGGGGCTTCCATCCACAGAAGCCAGAGACGCCTCAGATCTGCCATTCCCACAGGGTTAGCATCCACAGAAGCCAGGGATGTCCCAGATCTGCCACTCCCAATGGGGCCCAGCATCCACAGAAGCCAGGGACATCCCAGATCTGCCACTCCCATGAGGCCTCCACCCACAGAGACCAAAGATGCTCCAGATCTGCCATTCCCACAGGGCCATGCATCCACAGAAGTCAGACATGTCCCAGATCTGCCATTCCCATGGGGGCACCATCCACAGACAAGTCAGAGATACCCACATCTGCCATTCCCACAGGGCCCAGCATTCACAGAAACCAGGACGAGTCCCAGATCTGCCACTCCCATGGGGCCACCATCCACAGAAGCCAGGGATGTCCCAGATCTGCCACTCCCATGGGGCCAGCATCCACAGAAGTCAAACATGTCCCAGATCTGCCATTCCCACAGGGTTAGCATCCACAGAAGCCAGGGATGTCCCAGATCTGCCACTCCCATGGGGTCACCATCCACAGAAGCCAGAGGCGCCCCAGATCTGCCACTCCCACAGGCCCAGCATTCACAGAAACCAGACGTGTCCCAGATCTCCCACTGCCATGGGGCCACCATCCACAGAAGCCAGAGATGCCCAGATCTGCCACTGCCATGGGGCCTCCATCCACAGGGGACACACTCCAGCTCCCAAGAAGCCTGGTCGGCCCTGGCATGGCTCCTGTGTGACTGGAACTGGTTCTAGCACTTCAGATGCCATTGACTGGTAGAGCAACTGCTCACATGATTGGACCTGACCCATTCTGTCAAGATGTGTGAGTCTGTCCTTCCCCGCCTAGGGGACCCGGCCCATCTCTGTCTAGAGTGACCTCATAGTCATACCATTGCTTAGCAGATCAAGAAACTACGGTCTCAACTTTTCTCGTGCAATTTCTACCAAATGGACCAAGTGACAACTGTCTACTTGGTGCTGTGCTGAATGTTGTAAGGTCAGGAAGTCCTACAAGGCATGACCCAGCCTTCATTCATTCATTCATTCATTCATTCATTCATTATATTGAGACAGAATTTTGCTCTTGTTGCCCAGGCTGGAGTGCAATGGCACAATCTGCAGCCTCCGCCTCCTGGGTTCAAGTGATCCTCCCACCTCAGCCTCACAAGTGGCTGGGACTACAGGTGCACGCCACCACACCCAGGTAATTTTTGTATTTTTTGTGGAGATGGGGTTTTGCCATGTTGCCCAGCCTGGTCTCAAACTCCTGTGGATGGTGGCCCCATGGGAGTGGCCTTAAGTGATCCACCTGCCTCGGCCTCCCGAAGTGCTGAGATTACAGGTGTGAGCCACCATACCTGGCTGGAATTTTCTAACCTACCCGCTTTCGTTTACACCATTTGCCCTGCCTCCTAAGCCCGTGGTTTTCAGCTCTGCCTGCTGAAACCCTGTAAAACCCTTACAGCCCAATTCAGAGACCATGCCTTCCCCCAAGTGAAACCTCCCTCATCACTCCCCAAAGAAGGGACTTTTCCCTCCTTTGAAAGACTTTAGCTCTTCAACTCTATATGTGAATGTGGCCCTTACCACAGAGAAGACTGGGAACCCCAAAAAGGTAGGGGCCCAGGCCTCACTCATCGTGAGGATCTCCCAAGCCTCCAGCAAGGCATCTACTTTGGGAGGCACTGGACAGTCACCCTGAACCCCTGCAGTCCCTCCAGCTGCCCCTGCTCCCTGGTGGAGCCAACTGGAGGGGCTACACAGCCAGGCTCCTCCCAGGCTGCTGGTTAGCTGCAGCCAACAGTGGGCACAGCAGACGCCAGAAGGAGGGAGGAGCTGAGGCCGTCATAGCCCCCTACATCCCTGCAGAGTCACTCTGGCCTCACTGCGTCATCTCCCAAGGGAAGAATTCAGCTCCTCTCAGAGAAACCCTTCCCCAGCCTTCTGTCTTGGGTCAGGGACCCTCTCCTTCATCGTTCGGGCACAGCACTGGCAGCAGCCCTGCTGATACGAACCCGAGTTACTGCACCAGCCCTGGGGGTTCCTGGCAGCCTGCCCACACCTTTGAGAGTAGTGTCTTTACTCAATTCTCCTCCAATGATCCAAAAAGTTCAGTGTGCCTCCTTTCTCCTGCTGGGACTGATAGATAGATATGGGGATCAGATATTTGTAGCACGGATGCATGAATGAACACACAAAATAGGTCTTGCTCTCAGTGACTTTGCGAATGAGCTGGAGACAAAGATAAACAATGCTAACTGCATGCAAAAGCTGTTAAGTATGTGAGCCGTGGCTGCAAGTGTCGCCAGCACAAAGGAAGGAGAGGAGAAGGCCTGTGTGGCCCTGCCTGGAGAAGGGGAACTTGAGATGGGCCTTCGGGGTTGGCGGGTGTGAAGAAGAGGGGAGAACCCAGGCCAGGCCAAATCAACACCTGGAGTGGGGGACCCCAGCCTTCAGAAACAAGCCACAAAATCTACCGCCAGCTGGGTCCTCAATATACTGTTGGATTATTTCTGTTGTTAAATATAGTAGCCCAAACTTACTGTGATTAAATTCTGGAAGTAGGTAAGTTTAGGAATTTCATGTTTAGATGTCTTTTTCTTTTCTTTCTAAAAAATCAGCTTCTAACAAAAATTGTTTTCTCAAGTTAAAAATAAAATAACACCCAGTGCGGTGGCTTACACCTGTAATCCCAGCACTTTGGGAGGCTGAGGCGGGAGGATTGCTTGAGCCCGGGAGGTCGAGGCTCTAGAGAGCCATGATCCTGCCACTGCACATCAGCCTGGGTGACAGAGTGCGACCCTGTCTCAAAAAATAAAACAAAACAAAACAAAATAAAATAAAACAAAGCAAAACATCTTTATGAAAAGACCTGAACAAGTATCCCAACAAGAAAGAGGCAGATTTGATTAAAAGGAAAATGAAGAGGTTTTGTTTAAGCCAGTGTACTATTCTTACACTATATAATACAACGGACAGCAAGAACATTTCAAGGCCGGTTGCAGTGGCTCACACCTATAATCCCAGCACTTTGGGAGGCCGAGGCAGGCAGATCACCTGAGGTTGGGAGTTCAAGACCAGCCTGACCAACACGGTGAAACTCCGTCTCTACTAAAAAACAAAATTAGCTGGGCATGGTGGCACATGCCTGTAATCCCAGCTATTAAGGAGGCTGAGGCAGGAGAATCACTTGAACTGGGAGGCAGAGGTTGTGGTGAGCCGAGATCGTGCCATTGCACTCCAGCCTGGGCAACAAGACCAAAACTCTGTCTCAAAAAAACAAAACAAAACAAAACAAACAAAACAACAAAAAAGAACATTTCAAAGTTTAGTGACTGAAGGTAAATGTATTTAAATTTGTGTGGAAAATAACCAGCAACTTAGGCAGGCCTGATGGTTCCGTGCTTGAGTTTAAATGGTCATTCATTCAACAGGTAGTTATTAAACCTCTAGCAAGTGTACAGGGCAGTTGTTGATTGAAGGGATGAGGTACTACAAATAATTCAGAGACATTCCTGTCCTCTAAGAACCATATTTTATTAGTAACATAATAACTCCCATTTACTGAATGCCTACCATATGCCAGCTGGGGTGCTGGTCACCTTACAGCTATTATTTTATTTCATTCTTCCCACACATGAGCAGGGCAGGTATAATTAACAACATTTCATTGAAAGACGAAAAACTGAGGGTCAGAGAACTAGTTTGACCAGGATGGCACAGCTGGCAAGTTGACAGAAGATGGACTTGCCCCCTCATGTGGACCCCTGATTCTCAAATTCACATCCTTCCACTATTCCATACTTTCTTTCTCATCGATGTGCACAGGAAAATTCGGCAGCCATTCAACACCCTAGCCTGAATCCCACAGGACTCCAGAGGACCACTGTGGACTGAAGGGATTTGGAAAATAATTTCTCTCTACATCTTGAGTTTTGATTTCAGGCTGGGAAATTAAAAGGCAAAAGAAGCAGCATGTTTAAAAATCCTGATTATGGCGCATGCCTGTAATCCCAGCACTTTGGGAGGCCGAGGCGGGTGGATCAAGAGGTCAAGAGATCAAGACAATCGTGGCCAACATGGTGAAACCCTGTCTTTACCAAAAATGCAAAAATTAGCTGGGTGTAGTGGTGTGCACCTGTAGTCCCAGCTACTCGAGAAGCTGAGGCAGGAGAATCACTTGAACCCGGGAGGCGGAGGTTGCAGTGAACGGAGATTGTGCCACTGCACTCCAGCCTGTGCAACAGAGCGAGATTTCATCTCAAAAAAAAAAAAAAAGTCCTTATTTGCATTAAAGCCATCTCGTAACACAGACTGGACGAGTCAGGTGACCTGCCACGTGGGTACAACATGCTCTGGAAGCACAAAGCCAGCCGCTTCCTCCCCGAGGCCACTTCTAGGTGCCCGAGCATAGAGGTGGGGCACAAAAAACTTCTCACTGCTGGGGTCTTTCTGTTTGACTCACACATGCCTGAAATTCCTTACATGAGGGACAAATCTTTGGATCCCATGATTAGTGATGAACACTGGTGGGCTGGGAGAGGTGGCGCCTTCCCATTGCAGGGCAGGGGCTGAGGACCCGTTCTTTGGCACATGTGGGTAGGGGAAAGTTGACCACTCACAGGCGGACAGGGACGCCAAACCCCCTCTTCTGTTTCCGCCAGCCGATGGTCCCACATGAATACAGGGGAAACTCGCTGCCACACCTGTGACTCCGCTCAGAGTTCGTTCTGACAGAATGCTTTCCACACTCAGAATTCTTTTTTGAAGGGAGGGGCTGAAAAAGGAAGGAAGGAATGGCTCCCAAATAGGAACTGTATTTTCTAATGTATTTTTAAAGGGCCAGGGCCTTTTTGGATCACAGTTTAAAACTCACACCCCTGGTTGGTGCTGCAACCCAAAGCCTGGCACGGGACCAGGTAACTGGGGTGCCAGATGCCTTTATCTCTTAGCAGTGCCCCGTGCTGTGTGGCCAAGGCTTCCAGGTCACCATTCCGACACCAGGTTTATAAGATCTGGGAAGGGGTGACATCAGAGTTCAGCTCATTCAACGCATGTTCTATACATGTGTCTTCTGGTGGCTGTTCTTTAGATTTCTGACTACAAACCTACCTTTGACAACTCGAAAAATAAAACAGTGTGGAAGAACACCACCACGAGGCGTTTCATACTGTTAGTGTGCTTCATTGTTTTCTGGCTTTTGGTTTAATTTCCTCCCCAGTGAGACTGAAAGCTCCCCCATGGCAGGGATCTCACCCACAGAAGAAAGGAAAGGAGCGCTTACTGAGTTCCTCCAGGTGACTCAGGAGCAGCACGGTGGGCCAGGGAACAGCAAGCCAGCTGCTGCTCCACGCTTGGCATCCCTGGGAGCAGCATGTCCTGTTCCTGGGGGACACTTTTGCGGCTGTTCTGGAGCCGGGGAGTTTGTGCTGACTGCACCCCTGCCCTCGGCAGGGCTTCAGGCTTGGCCAGCCAGGGCTGGGCTGCAGGAGGCCATGGCACTGGGTCCCGTTCACTCTAATACTTGGATTTTACCAGGTGTGCCAGCACCCCCCATCTGGATGCTGCAAAACATTCCACAGCCAGACTGTGCACTATACAGCGGAGTTGGGGGCGAGAGAGGTGAGGAAGGAGAAGTCAGGGGAACTGCAGATGGGCTCGCAGATGGAGCGTGGTCACCCCTGCTTCCTGCGCATTAGGATAAATGGTGCGAAGGTGCCCACCCTTCCACGAGAGAGACGTGATGGCGCTCCTGTGGCTCTGATAGGTAACCCCCACCCCCAGACTCTGGTGACCTAAAACGTGTGAGTAAACCCTTTAATCGCTGGAGGTTCTCCACCGGTGCCCCGGGGGCCACGTTCCAAGGCATGAGAGAAGTGCTAGGACATGTGGCACATGTTGTCCCACTAACCTGGTGCTAGTCCAGGCTGCAGGTTGGAGCCCCACCCCAGCCTTGTCACCTGGTGAATGGGACTCTGGGTCTCTGTTGCAGACACCATGGTTGGTGCCCAGCCTCCACTTGTTCCCCACCCCACCCCTGCAGTGGGTGTCTGAGAGCCGAGGGCCTCATCAGGCCAAACTGCCTCCTCCTCCAGGCAGCCCATGAATACCCACAGGGTCAAGCCCCTTGAAGCTCACCCTATCTCTGGACTTCCAATTATATCAAAACCAAATTTTTGAAAAGACCTCAAGCTTTCCTTCTCATCAAAGCCACTTTGCATGTTATGTGAAGCTGCAAATAGTTTCCTTGAAGTTGTCACTGGGGACCCAGATGAGAGAAAAGTCACTGAGACTCGATGTAACCACCCTCCCTCCACACGCCTCCATTCATTCATGAGACTGGCGCTTCCCAGGGCAGGGCTGCTGAGGCCTGGGAGCCGACCGAGAGATCTGCCAGCAGAGCAGGGCAGCGGGACCCCTAGTCACCCACACCCTGCAGCTGTACAGAGCTGGAGACTTTGCCCACAGCGGTTTCCTACATTCTTCTCAACCACGCTGTATGGTAGGGAGGCCAGCCATGACTATTCGGTTCAAGAAATAAAATTTTTTAAAAACCCAGGAGTTCAGAGGTGCTCAATGATTTGCCCAGTATCTGTGGGCAGCCTGTGGGATTGTGGGGGTCGATGCTGGCTCTGCTGGTTCCTCATCTGGGGGGGCATCAGGAGCTGGGCTGCCCCTGCTCCGACACACTCATGGTCACTCACAGCCTCCTGGTGACCACAGGAACTGGAGCCTGAGTCTCTGAGTGACAAGAGGGTGACTTTTTGGGTGGACGGCTGCAGAAGCAGGTGAGGACGCACCACTCAAATACTTTCGGCTCCTCCTGAACCTTTGTGGATCATGAGGCAGTACCTGAAAAGCACCCAGTCCCCTGCATGGCTGCATTCCAAACCACATCTCATTATGTAAGAGGGCACGGGTCCCCTCCAGGCCGGGGAGCAGCAACACGCGTTAGCACATATTTGCTAGAGCTCTCCTGCCGGTTGCAAAATACTGTGTCATATTTCATGGAAAGTTCTAAAGGTCACTGCTGCACTTGACTTTGAGATCGCCACATCACCTCCCTGGGGCCTCCCCGTCCCTGCCCCAGGAGGTGTTTATGAGCCGGCACCTCTGCGGAGCGCCCTCCGTCCTGACTCAGGCCCCCATGCCTCTGTTCCACGTCAGCCCGACACACTCATGGTCACGCACAGCCTCGTGGTGACCACAGGAACTGGAGCCTGAGTCTCTGAGTGACAAGAGGGTGATTTTTTTGGCAGAGACAAACCACCTCAGCTCACACAGCTCCACTCACACCAGCGATATCTAACGCCACAGAGAATTGGCAGAGACAACAGGGGCATCTTGATTTTAAAAACAGATAAGTACTAAAAGGCACAAAACAATAGCAATAATTATTTTAGCATGCTGAAATGCAGCACCCAAAAGTAAGAAATCCCTGGATCTCCTTAAAATCTTGAAGGGGCATCGCATTCCCCCATGAGGGGTCAGTGGGGCCCTTTGCAGTCCCTTCTCACGGTGCCTGGCATCCCTGCAGTTGCTCAGCATCCAAGAGCACACCAGGCCAAGAGCTCTGAAGGCTCTACCGGCAAGAACCTGCCCTGATTCCAGCTGCTCCATGGCCCAGAAGCTGAGCCCTTGGCTCAATGGGCTGAAACTCTGCAGGCCAGCCACTCGGGTTTTCTGTTTCATTCTCTTTAAGTTATTCAATTCTCTTACAAATGCTGAAGTAAGCTGGGAATGCACTGAAGCCTTGGAGAAGGACCCGGTTAACTCCTGGGCTCAGCAGAAAGCCAGTTTGGTCTGTGGTCTCTGACTTCCAGGCGATGGGGCAGGATTTCCAGTGTCCGGACTTGGGCTGGTCATAGAGCAATCCACCTGCTCCTGCATGTCACTCATGAGGAAACCCCTAGCTTAGATTATGAGGCAGGCTGAGCTGAAGTTTGCCTCAGATCTGTTTCTTCTTATAGTGAAATATATTTGAAAACAAAGTGACAGGTAGAAAGGTTTAAAACACCTAGGTCAAACATAGAACCTTAAAGCAACATCGGTTCACCCATTGGCATGCAATTCTGAGCTAGTTTATTCTTCCACATTTCTCCCATGAGAGACCATTTTACAGGGTTTCAAGGTGATTAAATGAGATAGAATAGCAAAAATATCCTGTAAGCTGTAGAGCATTTCACAAACAGAGGACATGGCCATTCTCTGTCCCTGAAAGCAGGTTCTCAGGAGCTCCACTAGTCAATGTAGAATTCATGATAAATTTAGAAAATCACCTTTTGGTAATTACTATAGTAACAATTCAGGCAAGAAATATGGATCGATCCTAAAACTAGCAAGTGAAAGTCTGATGAGAAAGAAGATATTTACACAATCCCAAAGTAGCTTCCCCTGAAACCCTGACTGGTGACAAGGGGGAAGTACTTTATTCAAGTAGAGAACTTTATAGCGGCAGACACCCCCTTCACCAAGTGACTGGCACCCACTTCACCAGGAAGGTGTCGCGGGTGTATCGGGTGCCCCGGCTGAGATGCAGAAGCCCAGGGTAGCACGTGGACGGGTGGACGCCCTCCTGAGGGTGCAGGCTGGCTCTGATGGTGAGGAAATGTCATGCAAACGCAAAGCCAAGGGCAGGCGACACAAGAGCTGGCCTGTGTCCCCCTGAAAAATGCTCAGGTCACGACAGACGAGACAGGACTGAGGAGCTGTTCCCAACGAAGGGACTGAAGAGAAAGGACCATGAAACAAAACGTGTGGCTGGGGGTCCCCTCTTCCAAGAAGCGGCGCCCCAGAGACAAGGTGCAAAATGTGAATGAAGCCTGCAGCTTAGCTGATAGCATGATATTAGCGCTAATTTCCTGACTTTGACAATTACACTGTGGTTAGGAGAATGACCCTGTTTTTACGAAATATCCACTGAAATATTTAGGGGTAAAGGGATACGATGTCTGCAAATTCCTCTCAGGGGTTCAGAGTTCCTATAAACACACAGTGAGAGATGGTGAGAAATGAGATACGGGCAGATCCGCTGAAATGCTAACATCAGGCAATGTGGGTGAAGAGGATATGAGAACTCTTTGTATTATTTTTGTGACTTTATGTTTGAAATTGTCAAAATAAAATGTTATTTATTATTTAATGATTTTTTGTTGTTGTTGTTGTTAGAGACAGAGTCTCACCATGTTGCCCAGGCTGGTCTCGAACTCCTGGGCTCAAGTGATCCACCTACCTTGGCCTCCCAAAGTGCTGGAATTACAAGCGTGAGCCACCTTGCCCAGCCCTAAAGCGTTATTTTAAAAAAGGAATTAAGAAATACAGGCTAAGCACAGTGGCTTGTGCCTACGAGGCCAAGGCAGGAGAATCGCTTAAGCCCAGGAGTTCGAGACCAGCCTGGGCAACACGGCAAAACCCCGTCTTTACAAAAAATGTAAAAATTAGCTGGGCATGATGGCGTACACCTGTAGTCACAGCTACTCAGGAGGTTGGGGTGGGAGGATCACTTGAGCCGCAGTGAACTGTGATCGCACCACTGCACTCTAGCCTGAGACAGAGCAAGACCCTGTCTTGAAAAAAGAAAAAGAGCTACAGTGGGCCTTACTTGCAGGTCTTACTAACACTCATACTTACAGTGTTAAGTGAGAGCACGTGTTAGCGCTGCCTTTTACTGTCTCCCAGAGTGGGAGCATCACTGAAGCAGGCCCTGAGAGAACTACAGGACTCTCTGACTCGCCGAGGGCAAGGAGATTCTTCCGGGAATTTTTCCTTGGCTTCTCCCAAACAATAATAACGGCCTGGACACAGGAGGTGCAGGCCAGCCCTGGTGGGGGACGTGCCAGGCTGGCGCCAGAGGGCGCTGTCCCCAGGGACCACACAGGGTGCCAGGCTACATAACTCTGCAATGTGTTGGCTGAACTTTTCAGGAAACTTGGATGCCACGCATACTTCTCCTTTCTTTGTGGGCAGGCGAGATGAGTCACGTTTTTCTGGAGTCTGCTCAGCCCCAGGATTCAAACCTCATCAGCTGCCCTGGTCCGGAAGGTTCCAGCGGGGGCCAGTGAACGGGGGACCAGGGTGCCCGCATTAGCTGGGCCAGCACTGGGGCTTAGGGGCGGCCTTGGGCAAGCCAGAGTCAATCTTTTTTGTCGGGTAAAGGGTAAAGCTCACAGTAATTCTGGATCATGGCAACATTTTCGGACAGACCCAGGGCCCTTTGTACAACTCACAGGGCGCAGCCCCGAGGGAGGCTGGGCTCTGGCTTCATACGGTCCCTGTTCTCCCGCCCACCTGCCACCACTCTGCTGCACCTCACTCCCCAGCACCTCTCCAGGCCCTACCTTTGGGACCCCTCAGTTCCCCTGCCTCCCTTCCTTCCGAAGGCCACTGTGTTATTGGGACGATGGAACAGAGACCTAAGGAAGGGACCCCACCTGTGTCTATCTGCAGGAAGGGTCGCTGCAGGCTCCCTGAGAGGCAGGCTCTGGGATGGAAATGAGCACATTGGATGTACATCAGGGAGTGCTCTTGGGCCCGACAGAGGAGTGATGGAGACCCCGTGAGGCCCTGACAGAGAGTTCTGGCATTCGGATGCCCCTTCAGAGCTGTCCTGAGTGGGGGTTGGGGGCTGGTCCTTTATGTGCATACATCGGCCGGTTATTGGGCACAGACCGGCTCTGGGAGGGGCTGAAGGCTGGCGACTTCTTAGCTGAGGGCCGTCTGTCTGTCACACCCACAGCTGTGAGTGAGTTCCTCATTCTTGAAGGAATCGGGAATCTGGGAGGCACAGCACAGCCTCAAGGGTGTTCTGGCTCCAGGGTGTTTTGAGCAGCGGGCCTGGAGATATGCTCAGCATCTCAGGGTGTTTCAGGCAGAGGGCCTGGGGGACATGCTGAGCATCTAAGGAGCCTGAGCAGAGGAAGACGGGGGGTGGGTGTGCACCAGACGAAGTCAGAGCCAGCCCAGGGTTACCTCAGAGGCCATGTGTGGTGGGGTTTGGAGACTTAATTTAAATGTGCTGGGGAGGCGTCAAGGGGTTGAACAGCGGATGACATGATCAGATTTATGTTTTAAAAACAGGAGTTGGCAAATTACTACCCAATGGCCCAATCCTGCTAGCCACCTGCTTTTATAAATACTTATTGGGACACAGCTGCACCATTAGTTTATACTTTGTCTATGGCTTCGTAGTTGCAAGAGAGACCACGTGGCCTTCGAAGTCTAAGACATTTACCGTCTGGCTTTTTACAGGAAACATTTGTCAGCTCCTGTTCGAAGAGACCCCTCTCTCTGCTGGGCAAAGTCATTTCCAAGGCAGCAATGGGGCTCCCACGGGGGCCACGGCCCCTCATGAGCCTCCCCAGCTTCACAGCCGTGCCTAAAGCTACTCAGTTTAGCAGTCGCTCGTGTTCTTCGGTATTAATGATATAAATCACCTGTGCATGCCACGAGGTTCCTCCAGGAGGCTGCAGGGTCCTCCCAGGTGGAAGTGGAGAAAAGTCCTCAGTGTCTCTACTTATGTGCAAACACAAATACTTCCACTGCCCTCTCCCGCCTCCTCTCCCATCCCCCGTTGGTCTCTTCCTCTTCTCAGGCCTCTCCTCCTGGACCAGCAATGATGCCAGCAGCCACAGGTCCCTCTGTCCCCAAAGCAGGTCTCACCTCTGCAGCTTCAGTACAGTCCCACAGGCCCCAGTGGCCTCTCTGAAAATGAGGAGTAAAATGACTCGTGTGGGGCACGTGAGCAACGCCCCAGGAGCACACATCACACATGTGACTGCAACGAAGGAAGTGTGGGTTCCTTTTAACGTAGGAGCTGCCAGAGCTCCCCTAGGAACCTCTCTGCCTCCGAGGCACCAAAGGTTTCCTGTCCCTGCAATGCTGGGAGGGACCCTAAATGGATTTGTGGGTGCGTCTCCAGCACCCAGCTCAGCACATGGCTCAGGCACATGCAATGACTCAGTGGTGCCTCCAGGCGAGCGGGTACCCTGCGCTGCTCTCACGCTCAATCCTCACCCCTACTCTGCCTAGATGCAGGGGCTGACCTCTGACCCCTGCTGCCACGTGTCCAGGCTCCCACTGGGCAGGGGATAGGGAGACACCTTGGGCAACATCCGACCTTAGCTACAGTCCCTTTGGCTCCCATTCTTGCCAGACAGACCAACTGCAGCTCCTGGTTCCAGCCCTGCCAGGGCTCCCAGCGCTGCCCTCTTCACTTCTCCCACCTGGGGTGGGAAAAGATTTTCCTTACTCATAGCTGGGTCGCTTCCCAAACTCTAGTCTGGAGTCTCAGCTCTTTCCTCACCTTTATAACCACACAGCGCAGCCACATAATCAGAACTGTGACGTCCTTGTATTAAACTCCATCTGTTTTTAGTATGTAGAGTAACCCTATTCCAGGTAGGCCCCGGCTGACAGCTGAGCTAGGGCCATCTGCAGGAGACGATTCGGAAGGGGTCAGTGCTGCGATTGTGCAGAGTAATCAGCAGTGAGCTTCAGGTCTAAATTCTGGAGTTCTAAAATTACTCGAGTCTGACCCCCTGGTTTTTGGTCTTGCTCTGTATTTAGGAACAATGGCCCTATTGATGCCCGCTGAACCACTGCCTGGCGTTTGTTCTGCAGGGAAAGCTGGAGTGGGGTGCTCCTCAGCTTCGGGAGCCCGCGGCATAGAAATGCAAGACTCAGAGGCTCTAGATTAAAGTCTTAAAAGCTTGGGCTCATTCCTCCACACATAGCACAAAACCTTTGGCATTTTATGGGAAAACAGACTTTTATTTGAAAAATAAACTCGAGTTGCTGGGATATAAAGGAAGAGCTGTCTGTGATCCAACGCTGAAATGGTGTGAAAGGACTCGAAGTTTTACAAGTTAAATAAACTTCTCTGAAAGACTCATTCGAATTTCAAACAGCTCTCAGCACAGACCCTCTGAAAAAGATCCCCAGATGTAGCAGAATGAGATACAGCGCCCGCTCCAGGGTGGGGGTCAGCCATGTGGAATGGGCGATTTGGATTCAACCACAAACAGAGAAAATTAAATTTCTTTTGGATGTTCAAAATACACATGACCTCGGTCACAGTTGTGAGCTAGTCTTGGAAATGGACAGGGGGACCATGTACCATTCCACATCTCTGGCAGAAACCTAGCATTTACTTCCATCCAGTGGATTCTCCGTGCCTTAAGAACCCCCCAAACCAGACTCGCCTCAAAGACATTCCAGACGCATTCTGCTGTTCTCTGACCATCTAGGGTGGTGTTTCCCAAACTGCAACCACTGCCCCCGCCACCCATCATGAAATCAACTGTGTGGGTCAGATAAAGCAGCGGAAACAATAGAATCGAAATTAAAATACATAGTCGGGCGTCAATATTGTTTAGCAAAAAAATGGGGTTTTTGTTGATGTGTTGTGCGTGCTGGATTATGACATCAGATGGATTTGGTACTGTGGGCTGCAGTCAAAACGTTTCCAAACCACTGCTGCGATGAAGCCCTGTGGCCCTGCTTTACCATCTCAGTGCTACAAATCTTCCCTGGGCAGCGGCAAACTCCCCGGCTGTCGGAGTATATTCTCCACCTTTTGCTTTGTGCTTGTCCCTACCAGACACCACGGTCATCACGTAGAGTAGCCTTCAGTGTAATCAAAGTAGGTGGCTGTCTAGGTCAGTGATTTTCAACTCTTTTTTTTCTAGTAGGACAGAGAAAATGTCCCAGTGTCCAGCAGGGCTGAGTCCATCAGTAGCAGTTACTGGGTGTGCCCTGCTGCCCCCATCAGACAAGATGCCATTTCTTTTTTATTTTTTTTTTTGAGACGGAGTCTCACTCTGTCACCCAGGCTGGAGTGCAGTGGCCGGATCTCAGCTCACTGCAAGCTCCGCCTCCCGGGTTTACGCCATTCTCCTGCCTCAGCCTCCCGAGTAGCTGGGACTACAGGCGCCCACCACCTCGCCCGGCTAGTTTTTTGTATTTTTTAGTAGAGACGGGGTTTCGCCGTGTTAGCTAGGTTGGTCTCGATCTCCTGACCTCGCGATCCACCCATCTCGGCCTCCCAAAGTGCTGGGATTACAGGCTTGAGCCACCGCGCCCGTCCAAGATGCCATTTCTTGCTCTGTGGGGGCCAGCTGGCCAAAGGCCACCTTGTCTCACTCCCTAAAAGCCACCACTGCATGATTTTAGGGTTCTGGGAAGATAGTCGCTTACAAAAAGAGAATCTGTGGCATCTGGTTTTGATGCTAGGAATTCTTTCTGAGTTATGAGATAAATGTGTCAACTACCCCTGAAATATGTCACCTTTAAGTTCTGTAATGTCCATCTTAAATATCTTTGCCAGAACCGTTTCCATCTGAGGGAGGAGGGTAAAGGATAAGGGCATGTTGAGCTCTAGGAGCTGGGAGCCCACAGACAGGAAACCAGAGCAGGGAGATCCAAAGTCCCCAGAGACATGGCGTTCTTTCCACGTTGGGTGACCATCAGTGTACCCCGAAGGTACCAAACCCCGAAGGCACTGACTAGTCCTGGGGGGATGAGGAGGCATGAACTGGAAGAGCTTGGGAAAATAAGAGGCAAGTGCATGAAAAGCTCAATACGTGATTTTTAAAGAGACAAGAAGGCAATAGGAAGTTATCACGGGAGAACATAGACTGCAAAGAGACTTAAAATAACAGCTATATTTCAGGGCTCTGGCAGATTGCTCAAGGCAAACAGAATCCAGTAAGGCTTTCTGGAGCGGGCAGGACTTGAAGGAGGTCGCTGAGGAGGTGGGAGGTGGGAGACCACACTAATGTATCTCCAGATCCACTGCAGACACCCCTCGCTGTTCACCCCAGCCCTATCTCTACCATCTCTTTCCTGCACAGCTGCCAGACATCTCTCTGCATTGCATCCGATCGACATCTGATGGCTTTCTGTATCGCTCAATTAAAACCTGGAATCCTGACCTCTCCTGCAAGGCCCTGCCCCACTCCCTGACCTCACTCCTGCACCTGTTCCCTCCCCACTTGGTTCTGGCCACACTGACCAGCTCCCTACAAGCTCAGAGGCCGCTCCTGCCTCCGGACATTTGCACTATGGGTCCCCCACCAGGCGCGCCATGGCCTCCACCTGTCCTCTCCCTGGCTGTATCTCACCACTGGCCAAACGTCTCCATGTCAGACTGTTGCTGACTTGCCCACATAGAGCAGCACCCCTGCAGCCCCTCTCCTTTGACTGTTTTTCCTCTTGGCACTTGGGACATATGACACTTTTCCACATATGGTACCGATTGTCCCTAGAATGGAATCCCCACGAGGGCAGCGATGGGCTCATTCACTGCTGCATCCCCAGGTCCCAGCACTTAGCAGGTTCTCACGTAACATGGTGCAGGTGAATGTCCTCCGTGCCAGACAACTCCCCTTTGAAAGGCCTGGGCAGGCAGGTATCCTCGTCTGCTCCTAACACTAGCTTTCTTCTGTCTGGGAGGCACATTTGAAGGTTCACACGCTGGAAAAAACCCAGGCAGGAACGACCCCTGCTGCTTTCCCCCAGGCAGGAGCAACCTACTCCCAGCACCAGACTCAGCATGTGAGGCTATGTCACCCCCTAGTGGTCAATCTGTCACAAAGCCAGAAAAACCAGAGATGTGCTCAGCCTAGCCAGCTGTTCCCAGGGCCAAGGGAACTCAGACCCACTCTCTCACCCAGACTTTTTCTACAGGTGAAATCAGATGTAAACAAACATTCAGAAAATAAAGGTGAAAAGGCGTCCAATATTGAGGCAACATTGTCTTGAATGAGGGAGAGACTGAACATCGACGTTCTTCCTTCTAGTACAGGGTTCCAGGTTGAGCGGCTGTCCCAAGATGTTGACTGTGGTGGGGTAGCATCAGGTCATTCCTACAGAGCTTCTCCGTTCATTGCAGATTATGTGGGAATTTATCAAAAATTAGCCTTTCCTTTTTTTAAAAAAGGAAGCTGAGATGGGAGGTGTGCCAGAGAGAACCTAGAAGTGAATATACAGCAGGCAGAGCTCAGACCTGAGCAGCTGGGTCTCCCAGAAGCCTGTCTCCATCAGCTTGCTTGCTTGCTTACTTCTTCGAGAGAGAGTTGAGTGTTTTTTGTTTGTTTGTTTGTTTTGGAACAGAGTCTTGCTCTGTTCCCAGGCTAAAGTGCAATGGCAGGATCTCGGCTCACCGCAACCTCTGCTGCCCAAGTTCAAGCGATTCTCCTGCCTCAGCCTCCCGAGTAGCTGGGATTACAGGTGCACACCACCATGCCCAGCTAATTTTTGTAATTTTAGTAAAGATGGGGTTTCACCATGTTGGCCATGACCTCAAACCCATGACCTCAGGTGATCCGCCCACCTCAGCCTCCCAAAGTGCTGGGATTACAGGCATAAGCTACTGTGCCTGGGTGAGAGAGTTTTTTAAAAGCTGGGGACTGCCCTACAGCATGAGGCTTTTGCTAACATGCACTTAGCATTTCCTCTGCCCCAGACCTCTGAGTGGCTCTCTCTCTGGCTCCACTGTGGTCTCCTTACCACAGAAGACTTCCCTCGCCATTCTATCCAAAGCAGCACCCACCCCACTACCCACTCTCTTACTCTGCTTTCCTTTCCTTGACAACATGGGGGCAGTTAAAGTCTATCTGTGCTCCCGTGCTCCACCCCTCCTCCAGCCCTCTGTCTGGAAGATTCCAGACTAGCTCTACCAGCTTGGCCATGATGGCCTTCAGCCAAACAGCACACCTTGTCCATAGCTCACCTGGGGCAAGGAGATGTGTCAGGATAAAGTTAGGATGGCTTAATGGCATGTACAGAAAAAAATAACTGGAAGGAGGCTAAACCACAAGGATGCTTATCACCTACAATAATGACCAGTTAGTAGGTAGGCAGTTGCAAAGCAGGTCAGCTTAGTGAAACTGCCTTTGCAAAATTATCACTGTTAAGAGAAATCTGACATAGCTGATTCCATATTGCTTCTGACCTCCAAGTGTCCTTGGTCATTCCTGGGCACACACAGGCCAAGCTAATTTTGGGAGAAATTTAGTTTATAGTTTAACCTTAAAGCAAGGATGATACTAGCCCTTCCCCAAACTAAAACACCATTGCAAAACTACTGAGAAGCCGCAAGGTTAGGATTATGAGAGGGGCCTAAATTCTGCTACGATGCAGGTGTAGTTAAATGATACGCAGCCATTGTCCCGAGGTCACAAGATCTGTAATTTCCCCAATTACTCCTGTAGATAACATCACTATTGGAGAACCTAAGATTGGCCTTTTGAGATGTCCTTCCAGACTTCTGCATTTCTGGCAACCAATCGACCTCATCTGGACTCCTGACTCACCACCCAACCGGTCCTGTGGCCCCACCCAGAGGCGGAGTCAGTGTCATTTTCCACACCCCTCTGAAGGCATCCCCAACCAATCAGCAGCACCCATTCCCTAGTCCCTGCCCACCAAACTATCCATGAAAACTGCTAACCTCCAAGCCTTCAGGTAGACTGACTTGATTTGATAGATAACTGTCTCCTGCATGGCATGGCCGAACTCATGTCAGTTAACTCTTTCTTTGCTGTGATGCTGTGGTCTCAGTGGATTGAGTTTCCCTGTGCAACAGGTGGGAGGACCCATCAGGCAGTGACATCAGTGCTGCCAACTGTGTGGAGAATCACCTGCCCAACTTTCTGCTCAGCCACTTTGTGCCTTGACCTTTGTCCTCGTGGCCCTAGAAACTATGTCCCCACACCACAGTCAAAGGAAGAAAAGGAAATTTATCCTCGTGTGTCTTTTTTGTTGTTGTTAGGGGAGGCACGTTTTTCTTAAAACCCTAGCCGACTTCTCCCATTCACTGGCATGTGGGAAAGGGATACTTTTGACTGAACTAGACCAACTACAGCTCATGGCCTGGGGCCAGGCCCTGAGTAAAACCAGGTTCTGCTACAAAGAAACAAGAGGCAGCCACTGCCAGACGGGTTAGCACAGTCTGCTGCGCACCTCAGTGAGGAAGAAACTGTGCACACGGAGAAATGTGATGGACTTAGGGGGAGAAAGGGCCCAGGACAGGGGGGGAGAAGATGAGAGGAAGGCCCTGTGTGGTAGCCCAGGGCAGCAGCTTCCCCCACACGCCTCTCCAGGGTGGAAAATGACTTTCTGCAGTAGGCAGGTAAATATTGCAAGAATGCGGCCAATGAAGGAAGGAGCCTTGGCTATCTCACAGCATTGACACACGTGCTCACACATGTATGTCAATTCTTACATATACAATGTATATGGAAGCTTAAGGAGCAGGCAGGCAGGCAGGCACAAGAAGCCTAGCTGTGGCCCACTGGGAGCCTCTAAGGGAGCCACCACTGAGAGACAGTGTCAGTTCAGTGAGGACAGGGGCTAGGGAGGCTGGCATGGGCAGGTCAGCTATTCATGGGAACAAAATACACGGGTTTGGTGGAAAAGAGGCAAACTATGCCAAGCATCCTGTTTGGGGCAGACTAGCCCATGCACATCGACCAGCACCCCTGAGCTGTGTGCTGTAGAACAAGCCACTTGCCTTCTGCCAGGACGAGCAGCTGCCTTGCAGGATTGCCATGTGTTCAGAATTGGACTCAAACCCCACTGAAGCTCACTGCTAAACACTGAGGGGTGAGGGACACAAGAGAGGTCCATCTGTAACCCTAAGAAGCATCCTTTACAGAGCAGACGGCACATTCAGACGCATGCCCAAAGCGCGGCTCCCTGACTGATGGCTGGCTGGGGTAAGGGCAGGTCTGGGAGGACAAGCAGCCTCATCAGGACCATGGAAACAAACGGGAGGCATCCCCTAAAGCAAATGAGCCAGCAGCCTGAGCGGGACAAAAGCCAGCACTAGAGCTGGGCAGGGCTCCCGAGTCATGACAGCTCTGTCCCTGCTCCCTCTACCGGCTCCTCCCCTCTCAGCTTGCATGTGGTTCTCCCATCTTACAATGAACCAACTGAAAACGTCCATTAACGTGAATCCATCCCCTCGCTACCAGCTCGCCTTCATTGTCAGATGGGCTCGGAAGTGCCACAGTAAGAACTAAGCCCCAGAATCTCGGCTGTTTGACTTAAAAAGGCCATGCACAGTCAGACGCAGCCAAGGCAGGTCTCACACTGAGGCAGGTCTCCTGCTGTCCTGCTCCCTCCTCACCTGTGTCTCCGCCTCCAGCCATCCCGGCACAGAGTCGAGTGCACAGGTTGCTCTTGATGTCTTGGGTGGGAAGTGACAACTGTCCTCTCCCTTTGGTGAGACTCCATCATGTGGTCCCACCCTGACCGCAGGGATGGGCTGGGAGAGGCAGAGGAGCTCCTGGCTCTTGCACAAGCACCAAGCTCCTGGCACAGATGCATCCACCTGCACTTCTGACCCCAGGGTCTTGAAAGAAGTTTGCTGGCTCCTCAGCCACTGCCCCACGCGCTTTCTTTCCCTTCCTGGCTACTGAAGCTGCTCTCTCGGAAATCACCAATGACCTGCCAAGACCACAGCCTGGTCGAACCTCCAGGGCTGATCATCCCCTCTCTTGAGGGACTCTTCCGGGCCTCTGTGACCCACATGCCTCCTTGGCCTCTTTCATGGACCCTGGGCCTCTGCCCTCCCTCGTGTGCCAGCCATACCCAGCTGTCTGTCTCCAGCTGCCATGCCCGGTCTGTCTGATGCCGTCCAGGGCTATAGCTGCTGCCTGTGTCACCTGATGAGCTCTAACACCCATCTGCAGCTGACAGTGCTCTCAGCCCAGGCTCCCCTTGGGGCTTGCAGGCTGGAAACTCACAAGCTCTGGACAGAACATGCAGCCTCATTGCTTTCCTCCTTGTGCGTCTCTACAGGAGTTGGTATCTAAAAGGGACAAAGGCACACTCCAGGTGGAGAGGGGCACAAATAAAGTTAAAACCAAGTTAGACAGGGCTGGGACGGGCAGAGAGCCTGGCAGAGGAGGGAGGCAGTGTCTGTGCAGGTGGACGGGGTCTGAATTGGGGGGTGAGGCTGGCTCTGATCTGGCAAGCAATTCGAGTTTTCTAACGTTGCCAGCAAGGGAATGACACAGTAAAAGTGGTGATGGAAACATCTGTGCAGCAGCCGCTTGACAAATCTGCAATCACAGCTCTAATGGCCACAGAGGACACTTCAGGCCACTGCCCTGGGCCAAAGCCAGAGCGCAGCCCAGCCCAGGAGAGTGATGGAAAGACCAGCATTCTAGGAGGGAGAAAAGCTGTCCAGAGACCCAGAGTGGCGCCCTTCCCTGGGTGCTTTTTCATTTTGCTTTGTCCTTTAAGCTAATGAGCACTCAGCTCCAGCTCTGATTTGCTGACACCTGGGCTGAGGGCCTAGGGACCTGCTACCACCACCCAGTACTTTCTGACCATCCACCCCCAGTGCCAAGAGCTCTCCACCTGTCAGATGACCCAGGGAGAACAGGGAGGTACCTAGGGACATCCCAGGACTGCGATGGCTACATAGGTGCTGTCAACTCCTTAGTTTATGAGTCCCACCAGGAGTCTGCAGACCTCATGACCCACTGACACTGCCCTCCCTCTCACCCAACCGTGCTCCCAGGAGCAAGTGGGTTGGGGCAGAGCCAGGAGGTGGAGGCGGTGCCAGGATGGTCAGGGCTTAGCCCGAGGATGTGGGGGCAGGGCCAGCAGATGGAGGCGAGGCCTCAAGGTTGGGGAGAGACAGGGACTCCTTCCCCATCTGTGAAGCACGGGGAGGCTGGAGTGGGGACACCAAGGTAACACACCTGCCTTCTGCCTCCCTGAAAACAAGAGAGGATCATGGCTGAGAGGCCGAGCATCCTGTCTGCTATGCAGCCATAGCTTTCCCAGACATTTGCTGTGTCTGTTCTCTGACTGCTATCTACAGCCAAGGGGGGCTTAAGCAATGGGATTTATCCATTCATAGCTCTGGAGGCTGGGAGCCTAAGTCAAGGTGTGTGTGGGCCTGCAGTCCATCTGTATTAGTCCATTCTCACACTGCTAGAAGGAACTACCTGAAACTGGGTAATTTATGAAGAAAAGACGTTTAATTGACTCACAGTTCTGCAGGTTGTACAGGAAGCATGGCTGGGGAGGCCTCAGGAAACTTACAATCATGGCAGAAGGCGAAGAGGAAGCAGGCACGTCTTACATGGTGTCAGGAAGGAGAGAGCGAAGGGGAAGTGCTACACACTTTTCAACAACGAGATCTCGTGACAACTCATTCACTATCACAAGAATAGCAAGGGGGAAGTCTGCCCCTATGATTCAGTCACCTCCCACCAGGCCTCTCCTCCAACATGTGGGGATTACAATTCAACAGGAAATTTGGGTGGTAACAAGAAGCCAAACCATATCACCATCTGAAACCTGGTGGAGCCCTTCCTGCCCTGCAGCTCCAGGGATCACAGGCACCAGGGCATCCCCGTCTCAGCTCCACCAGCTCCCTGGGTCTCCGTCTTCCTTGGGCCTTCTTTTATGGACACCAGTCATTCTGGACTGGGGGCTCACATGAATGACCTCATCTTAAATAATTATACCTGCCATCACCCTATTTCCAAGTCAGGTCACATTCTGAGGTCCTGGGGGTCAGGACTTCCACAAACCATTTTTGCCGGGAACATAGCACAACCCGTAACAGTTACTGTAGGGTTAAATGAAATCCTACAGTGTATTTTAAAATCCTACCTAATTGCACCTAAAATAAATTCTTCATCTTGCCTAATTCCCCAATTAGCCCTGGCCTGATAACTTGATTTTCATTCCTGTGTGACCCCTGGCACTCCTGACCCACTAACTTGATGCTGATGATGGCATCATGTGTCTGGACTGGGACCTCCCTAACATTGACAGGCGATTCATTTGATAATGGTTTTGAGTAGCTATTGTGTGCAGATCCTACTCGGGTATTATAGCATCTCCAGGAACTGTAATAAACAGCAATTTCAGACCAATTCATCTCCTTTATCTGTGACACTGTGTGAACAGGAACACAATGGACCAAAAAGCACACTCAACCCATGCCAAAGTCTCCCAAAGGACACAGAAGTGTCATTGTAACTTCTCACATATGCGCTGCACAAGGACTTGGCTGAGCTGCAGAACTGAAATCTCTGTTCTTCTAACTTCACTTACAGCAATAAAGCCCATTTATCAAAATCCATTTCCTTTACATGATGATGGGGAGGGGGAAGAAGTGAGGTGGGGGAGAAACTTACAGGAAGAGTCTTGTCAAAAGGAGACATTTTGGAGTCAACAGTGGTAGGTGGGAGGTTGGTGGGAAGTGAGGCTCAAACACAGTTCACTTAACAACCTGTATTCGGTAACAAGAGACATGTTCATTTCACTAAAAAGGAGGAAACCAAAGGCGAGGAGCCCAGATCGTGGATAAGTCCCAGGAGAGAGTAAAAGCAGAGTTCTGAGACCAGCTATCACTCTGATGCGGAACACTGGCTTGGGCCACTTTAGAAAGGAGAACTGGCGATGACCTATTCCCAGGCACTAGTGTGTTTCAAGAAAAAGACGTCAGAGGATTCCAAGTTCAGGACACCTGAAGACAGTGGGGTCTGCTACTGTGTGGAAGGCTGCCTCTCGTTTATCCTTCAAGGCCCAGCTAAAGTGTCTTTGTTTATCACAACACCTTTCCTAGCCAGTCTGGCCTACCACAAACTCATCTTTCTCCAACTCTGTCCATACCTACCGGCTGTGTTGTTCCATTCAGCACATCGATCGTGGAGAAGGCAGGACATATCCATTCCTTGATAGGCCTATGTCATGGGTTGAATTGTGTCCCTCCAAAAGTCACATGTTGAAATCCTAACTCATAGCACCTCCAAACGTGACCTTATGTGGAAGTAGGGTCATTGAAGATGTAGTTAGTTGAGATGAGGGTTATACTGGAGTCAGAGGGTCCCGTAGTCCAATAGGGATAGTCTCCTTAGAAAAAGGAGAAATTTGAACACAGAGATATGTGCATGGAAAAACCTCTGTGGAGATGAAGGCAGAGACTGGGTGCTGTGCCTCCAAGCCAAGGAATGGCAATGATGACCAGCACAGACCAGGAGAAAGAACAGAGGCGTGGAACAGACCCCCTCACAGCCTCAGAAGGAGTCAGCCCTCCCCACACCCCGATTCCAGACTTCCAGCCTCTTGAGATAATAAACTTCCATTTTTTTTTTTTTTTTTTTTTTAAAGATGGAGTCTCACTCTGTCACCCAGGCTGGAGTGCGTGGCCCGATCTCAGCTTGCTGCAATCTCTGCTTCCCGGGTTCAAGCAATTCTCCTGCCTCAGCCTCCCGAGTAGCTGGGACTACAGGCACCTGCCACCATATGCGGCTAGTTTTTGTATTTTTAGTAGAGATGGGGTTTCACCATGTTGGCCAGGCTGGCCTCAAACTCCTGACCTCAAGTGATTTGCCCGCCTTGGCCTCCCAAAGTTTTGGGATTACAGGCGTGAGCCACCTTGCCCGGCCAACTTCTGTTGTTTAATGCACGTGGTTTGTACTGCTGTTATAGTGGCCCCAGCAAATGAATACACCTGTCATGATTTGTAGTCATCCACATTCACTCAGATATCAGTGCATATGAGTGAGGCTCAAAGAGTACCAGCTAATTGTTAAATCCTGTGGCAAGTCACTTTGTGATGTGAGTCATTACTCACTGACTTTTTTGAAACCAAATGTTTCTTAGATCTGCTCAAAGGAAGAACTGGCTGAAGCTCCGGTTCCTTCTTATTCTGATTATGGAGCCACAATTAAGTGTTGCTGCCCAGAGATTCTCATTTCTCCACAGCCTCCTTTATCTCTCAGCCATTTTCCTCTAGAAGCAGAGCCTGAGGCAAGGATTAAGATCAGGGTGAGGTAGGGCAGGAGAAGCAGCAATGAAATGAGTTGTCATGCTGGCTGCTGATGCATGATAAGCTGCAAATAATAACATAATCAGAATAAAGAGCAGGGGAGCTCAGAAAGTGTGTTCACTTGTCCCATGGGACTACTCCAGGCGGGCTCAAGAAAGGAACTATATCTGGGGGGGATCCACAGCCATCATCAAGGAGAAGGAGGTTTCTGCCCAGCTTCCTCAAAGCCACAGTTCCTACTGGTCAAATATTACTCTGTGGAGAGCTAAACTACCCCATACTTCTAGGCTGTGTCATCCAGCCCCTCGCCATCATTCAAGAGGCCAAGCTTCTTGCCCATATTTTAGGATATTCTTGAGGTAAGGGGAATACGGCCTACAATGACCCCACCAAAACCCCATTAGCAATGGCAAAGCTTAAATAAATAAATCAGAAGTTAAGTTCTTCATCAATAAAGCTTAGAACCCTTGGTCTTCAAGATCTCTCTTCTCTCCTTCCTCCCTCCCTCCCTCCCTCCCTCCCTTCCTTCCTTCCTTCTCCTTCCTTTCCTTCCCCCCTCCCTTCCTTCTTTTTTTTTTTTTTTTGATAGAGTCTCACTCTATTGCCCAGGCTGGACTGCAGTATCACTGCAGCCTCTGTCTCCTGAATTCAAGTGATCCTCCCGCCTCAGCCTCCCTTCATAGCTGGGATTACAGGCACACGCCACCATACCTGGCCAATTTTTATGTTTTAGTAGAGACAGGGTTTTGCCATGTTGGCCAGGCTGGTCTTCAACTCCTGGGCTCAAGTGATCTGCCTGCCTCAGCCTCCTAAAGTGCTGAGATTATAGGCGTGAGCCACTGTACCTGGCCAGTTTTCAAGATTTTTCCAAACAGAACAAGAAGGCTGCAGGTGGTGCCAGGAGTCAATTGGACAAGGACAGCCTATGCCAGAAGAAACAGCAACTCTAGCCTTGCTCCTTCCTCCCATCCTGGGCCGCTGTGTCATGATTCTTACCCACTCCCAATCCAATCCCCACTTGAAAGACCTCAACAGCCTTGGAGTTCTAATGCACTGTGGCCTTCCTGCCGCCCTGAGATGCTCCAAACTCCACGGAGGGTATTCCCCCAGTGCAGGGAGCAATAACCCTATCCGGTTTCACCAAAGGGCTGTGTCAGCTGTGCTGGGCAGGCAGCTTTCCACAGTGTTTTGCTGCATTTAAGAGTCACAAGAAGAAACTAACCCAGGCAGAAAAGCTGAGAACAAGCCTCGGTCAAGCAAAGAAGAGAAGACAAGTGAAAGTAAACATCAAAGAAAATGGCCCAGGAACTTTGGATGCAGTTGACGCCGTGGTTGTGGACTGCGCTGGGTTAGATAGTGCCCCCCACCAATTCATTTCCTTTCCAGAACCTCAGAAGGTGACCTTATTTGGAAACAGAGTCATCGCAGATGCAGTCACTTAAGTTGAGGTCGCAGTGAAGTATGGTGGGTTCTTAATCTCCTTTGACTGTTGTCACTTTAAGAAAAGGAAAAGAGATAGACACACAGGGAAGGCCACGGGATGATGAAGGTAGAAGCTGAAGTTACGCATCTACGAGCCAAGGAACCCCAAGGTTTGTGGGCAACTGCCAGAAGCTAGGAGGGAGGCCTGGAACAGAGCCCTCCCAGAGCCTTCAGAGGGAGCATGGCCTTGCCGACACCCTGGATTCCAACTTCCAGCCTCCAGAATTGTGGGAATAGGAATCCGGGTGGCTTAGGCCATGTAGCCTGTGGTGCCTGTATGGCAGCCCCTGAAACTAACCTGTGGGCCATGAAGGCAAGGATGCTGCAGCTGTATCTGGGGAGGTGTGGCAGAAACACAAGGTGGGCAGGTGGCACTGCTTGCGGGGCTGGGGTGCTGGGCTGACACAGCAGAGGGTGCACCCCCACCCCATAGAGTGGGCACTTAACCTGCTGGCCCCAGAGTGCATGTGTCCACTGCTAGGGACCACGGAGGCCAAGTTCAGTACCTTTTGAGAAATAAAGCTAAAATCCTAAGCCGCCAACCAACTGAAAGAACCCCCTCTTGGCCATGGGGACCCCAGGGAAACCTTAAAATTGAATTCTCGGCCATAATGGGATGAGAGGTCAGATGTGCCTCATTATACCCCCTCCCTTGCTAACCACCATTAGCCTTCCTTCCCCAAGGGTTAAATGGAAACCAGCCCTTTTGAAAGATTTGTTCCATTCCTAAGATTAGCCAGCTGTCTAATGCTGCCCCTTCCTTTTGCAGGTTCGACACAACCAACCAGCATTCCTTCCTGATAAGAGACCCCTGACCATGGGGTGGCTCTGACCAGTTGATGGAGGCTGCACACAGACGGTCTTCACATCCTCAGCTTCACTCTCTGACATATAGGGCCTACTGTAATCCATTTAAAGGTTAAGTCTCCACCCCAGAGTGAACATGGACACATGCTGCACACACATTAGCCAGTTATGCATGTCTATGCTTCCTCTTTCTGAATATTCATAGCTCCTCCTATAACCTGTTGAATATGTATATTTGACCACCCTGTTCAGCATCAGTCTCTGTCTTCCATTCTTGAAGTGCCTGTCTCCAGCATTTGGCTGGAGGCTTCCCAGCCTGTCAGAATGGAGACGTGCTGGCTGCACCCTTTTTTAAGAAGTGATCCTTTCCAAATGTAGGAACCTCACCATTCTTCAACTGACACTTTGCTGGTCACTGAGCAAGGTGTGCTGGGAGGAGTGAGGGCTCTGAGGTCTCGCAGGTTTTCTGGGGAGCTTGATTCTTGGGGAGTGACCTACAAATAGCACACGTATTGAAAACACATCAACCAGTCTCAGAGCAGCCCTGTCTCTTGGGTTTCAAGAATTCTACCTGGAGCTGTAGGGGGGTGAGATAGAAACTGGCCTTCCTCCTGGAGAACCCAGTGAACAAACCACCATGCCCTACGCCCCGTCCCCAACTTGAGCACTAAGCGCTGCAGAGGCTGAGAAGTAGGGGTTCCAGCCACGGTTGAGTCTTGTGTTGACCATTTTCTAAATCAACCACAGGCTCCCTAAGATTCAAGCAGCACTGTGGGCTTATGACGTCACACATTGACCATGCTGCACGTGGAAATTATGCCAAAGCATGATCGAATTACCTGCCCAAAATGTATAGGTTGTTTACAAAAATAACCAGCCCTCCTCTGTTCCTTACTTCAGGCTCTAAGATCTGCCTGATTTCTACCACTGTAAGAACACAGAAAGTAACCTCATTACATGCATGATTTTTACCCTATCTTCATTCCAGCTATGTTATTCTTTATGCTTTTCCTTTAGGTAAAATTTCAATTTCCGCTTTACATTTTTGGCATTTTAAAAGAAAACATTATATCACTTCTACCAGCACCACATTTCTTGTCTTTCCCAAGTCTGCCGATGCTTTCAAAATCCCCACATCCCAAACTCAGCGCCATTAAATTGCAGTGAACCTGGTGGTGGAATGGGAGGTGGGTGCTTAGGGATTATTCCACTTCCTCCCTCCCTCCTGCACTCTGTTCCAAAGCCAGAGAGCTCCATGTTCTTTTGCTGTACCTGAACAACTGTGGGAGGAATCATTTCGTACGCATGCAATACATACAATGCCATCTTTCCTAGAAGTCTCAAGCCCCAGGGTGTATATCAGTGTCACCTGAGGAGCCTGTTAAAACTTTTGATTCTAAGACTCAGGACATGGAGCCATTCGTTTCACTGGTATGCGAATGTCTTTGTGCACTAGGGATGTTAGTCCTGCGTCAGTTCGTCATTTACTTCTGGTGTAGCGCGCGCTTTTCACGTTTATATTGCTGTTTTGTTTCGTTTTCCATTTGGAGTGGGAGGCTGTATGGAAGTGGGCATCTTGATGCCATCGATGATATTGCCTCTGTCCCTTCACGGTTTCTGAACCTGGTCAGGCTTACACATGGCCCACTGAAATCCCTGGTCAGTAGAGCCATCATCTTGTATTCAGAAACATCAGCCCACACTTTAGAAAGCATTGAGAAACAAGTTCAGTTATTGGTGAATGAATTTCAAACAACTTGCTCAGTGCCTTCGGGCGCCATTCTAGACCCTAAGAAAGCTTTGAATAAAACAGAATCTCTGTCCTTAGACAGTTTACACTCTGGTGGGGAGAGACAGGCAAGTGAACCAGTAAATAGACAGTATATCCTATGGGGAATCAGTAGTGTAGATGCCTGCAAGGAGATTGCTACTACTTTATCCAGGGTGTCAAAGGAAGGCCTTTCTACTAAGGTGAGTCCTTTTCAGGAAATCTGAAGAGCTGTCTGGAGAGGCTGCCTGGGAGCCAGCAGTGGGCTTATATTCCCAACACACATAATGCCCCTTTCAGTGGGTCATCTCTTCTATCCCTCTCCCACCATCCTACACAGCACAAGAACTGGGCTTCAATCTCTGGTATGACACTCTAAAACTCTCCAAAATCTTCTCCAACCAAAACTCACCTTCTAGAATCTTCCCTTCACTCACCTGGACCCCAGTTATGCATTTCTCTCTTAGACAGTTCTTCATTCTTTCTAACAGGAATGCATCCAGTTCTCCTCTACCTCATCAATATAGCAAAGCTCTGAGAATCAAGCCTGCAAACTTTGAAAGAAGGCAAGAAAGGCTGTGGATATTTATATCACAAACGTAAACATATTTTTTGCACCTTCTAGAAAGGTCTGACATCCCAAGATTTAGATATTCAAACGTTTTGGAGGTACATTACTTAAAACATTTAAAGTTTAGTTCCACACGGAAATTATCTTGGTGTGACCAAGAGCCAGGTGTGGTGGCTCACACCTGTAATTCCAGCACTTTGGGAGGCTGAGGTGGGAGGGCCGCTTGAGTACAGGAGCTCGAGACTAGCCTGGGCAATACACTGAGACCCAATTTCTACAAAAAGTTAAAAAATTAACCAGGCATGGTGGTGTGCATCTGTAGTCCCACCTATTGTGGGCTAAGGGTGGGAGGATCGCTTGAGCCTGGGAAGTTGAGGCTCTGCAGTGATTCTGCCACTGTGCTCTGGCCTGGATGACAGAGACCCTGTCTCTAAATGAAAGAAAGAAAGACAGAAAGAGAGAGAAAGAAAGAAAGGGAGAGATAGAAAGAGAGAAAGAGAGAGAGAAAGAAAGAAAGAGAGAGAAAAAGAGAAAGAGTGAGAGAAAGAAAGAAAGAGAAAGAGAGAGAGAAAGAGACAAAGAGAAAGACAGAGAGACAGAGAGAGAGAGAGAGGAGAGAAAGGAAGGAAGGGAGGGAGGGAGGGAGGGAGGAGAGGAGAGGA
>NW_016826791.1:994739-1043132 GCF_001698545.2 Rhinopithecus bieti | reverse complement strand
GTAAGGAGCCAGGCCGGAGCGGGAGGGAGCACGAGAGACTGAGCAAGTGCTGGAGGCGCTGAGGGCGGGAGGGAAGGTTAGGGAAATGACCAAGGAGCCACTTTTATCGATTTTTTTCGTAAATGGCTAGCTGGTTATCCCATTATTGGTTTATAGATCCCTAAGATCTATTCCATTAAAGCAGAGTCTCAGCCCCTGGACTAAAAGTGGACTTGGGAGTTCAACCACCTGACTTCACATTTTGGCTTTACCACTTGGTAGCTGTGTGGCCTTTGTTCAACAACTTAAGCCCTCCATGCCTCAGTTTCTGGTTTGGTAAACATTGTACAAATACAAGAGTTGCTACGAAGATTGAAAGAATTATATACAATGCACTTAGAACACACACAGATTTTTATAAGGAGCAAAATTTAGCAACACGTGAAATTAAACCATTCTGGAGGTCATGCCATGCTGACTATGTGAGATTCTTTTTGCTTTTTAAAAGACTTTAATCTTATTATTTGCAGTTCATGAACACACAGACATGCACTTTCCTTCCCTCATCTTCAAAGGCAAGATCACCATAAACCAACTTGCAAAATCTTTTGAAGCTAAAGATTCACTGTTCTGGAAGCTCCTGCAGCCACCCAGCCACTTAAGAATTCTTGTGGCACAAGGTCAGCCAGGTAAACATTTCAGGCTTTGCAGGCCATGGGGTCTCTGTTGCACCTGCTCGGTTCTGCTGTTGGAGTGTGGAAGCGGCAGGAGAGGAACACACAGATGGGCATGACTGTGTCTCCATGACAGCTTTGTTTACAAAAAGAGGTGGCAGGCCAGATTTTGTCCTGGGGCTGTCATTTGCTGACTGCTGCATTAGAGGGAGAGACGGAAAAGTGGGGCATTGTTTTGGTTGGGGTGTTTGATCATCAAAGGGAAGTAGGTTTGATACTCCACGGTGCTAGAAGGAGTATGATGAGAATGCCAGCCACACCACGAATCCTCATGCTACTCTTCCTCTGTCCAGAGGCAACTCCATACAGGCAGCCTCCGAGAGGTAAGATCCTTCCAGAAGAAAGGTCTGGTTCTCTTCCCTGGGCAAGAAACACCAGCCAACCTAGGTACTTATTGGTCCCAAGACCAGCTGTGGAATCCAGAACTGTGGTCTCCATCTGTGTTCCCCCTCCTGTCTTAGAGTATCTGAAGATTGAATTATCTCTTTTTCCTTTTTCATTTCTCCTTCTGAAATGATAGTGATCATAATTTCCATCTTTCTGCTTTCTTTCCCCTTAATAATAGAAAACAGTGTTTATCAGCCAGGCGCAGCAGCTCATGCCTGTAATCCCAGCATTTTGGGAGGCTGAGGCGGACAGATCACTTGATGTGAGGAGTTTGAGACCAGCCTGGCTAACATGGCAAAGCCCTGTCTCTACTAAAAATACAAAAATTAGCCAGGCGTGGTGGTGGGAGCCTGTAATCCCAGCTACTCAGGAGGCTGAGGCATGAGAAATCGCTTGAACCCAGGAGGCAGAGGTTGCAGTGAGCCAAGATCTCGCCATTGCACTCCAGCCTGGGTGACAGAGTGAGATCCCATCTCAAAAAAAAGAAAAAGAAGGAAAACAGTGTTGATCAAGCTCTGGTGTATGTCAGTATCACCTGAGGAGCCTGTCAAAACTTGAGATTCTACGTTTGTCCTGTAGGCCATACATTATAGGACAGAAAGATGAGATGGAAACAGAACTTGAGGAGAAGTGGGCATTACTTTGAGACTGAAGACTCAGAAAACAGGGGGTCATAACCACATCCTCCTTAATGTCAAGGCTGGATGTGACGCTGCATCACCCTCCATCGGGGAAGCAGCTCACACAATTGTATGTAGGCTCACTGGGCCACGTGTGATGAGGGCATCCTTGCATGCACACATGCTGGCCAAGGAGGGCAGAGTGCCACAGTCCCCTTTCGGTTGCCAGCTGGAACACTCTTGTCCTGGAACTTCCTGCCCTGCCTCCCGGTTCCTGGTCATTCTGCTTCTCCTGTGTGATCCTATCCCCCAACCCCCACCTGACCCTGATTGATTCAGGGATCCTAACTGGGCTAATCAGATATCCTGCGACAAGTCACTTAGGACAGTAAATGGAGAGACACACAGACTAGGACTTCTCTAGATCTCTTGTAAAGATCCAAGAATTCTTGCTGCTGAGGCCTCAGGGCCAGTCTGGTTCCTTCCCTTTCTGAGTCCTGAGGGTTCAGCTCTTTTATGAATTCCATAAATGGCCCCAAATCCTTCCAATACATTGTCTGCTTATTAAAAAGTAGTCTTGTGAATATAAAAGAAAAGGGAGCGAAACTGGATTCAGAAAGGCTGGAAATGCATTCCTAATGCCTTTTGCCCAGATTTGGTTCAAACGCTTCTAGCAACCAGTGCAGACAGAGGAAACTGTGCTATTACATGATTCATGTCTGCTAGAGACAAAAGCAGTCCCGTTGATCAGAAGTTCAGCTATTCTTGGTACCAAGACCAGACAGCAAGTTCCTCCCAGGGGCCCTGTGTCATGAACGAAGTCTTCGTGGCATCCCCCAGTGGACACAGTGGCTTTCATGGGGCTGTTTCTTCCTGAGGCCCTCCAGATGGGCTGATGGCATTACTCTCAGGCTCAATTTCATGAAGTTAGTTCTGGGGCAGTGGGGGAACAATCTATAGTCTGGGAACCTTGATCCAGGAATGGATTTTCAAGTGCGGAGGAAAGCAGACAGATTGTGCCTCCTCCAGGCCAGCCTCATGCCAAGCACAACTGAAGGGCCATCTGGAAGGAGCTCAGGGTGACCTCCCAGTCAAGTAACACCACAGCACAGAGACCTGGAGCTTCGTGCCTTATCAGCCATAGGGCTGGGGGAGGGATGGCTTCTTTCAGGGAAAGCCAAGGAGATGGGTTCGATGAGTCTCAAGGGCACCAACGTGAGCAATGCTCTGGGGACCAGGCTTGCTCTGTTCTGAACTCCCCATCCCAGGGGGCTTCTCTGAAGAAGCATGCCCCCACCCCAACCTAATCAATCCTTGCCCTTGTGAGCGGCTCAGAGCCATGCCATAGCCTTCCCAAGCCCGACCCTTGGCTGTCTACCCCGACGGCAAAACTGGGCTGTAACAGGCTCTACCTTCTCCATGGTACCTGAGAAGCCAGAATGGTGAACCTGGGATTTTCTAGCCAAGGACACTGAAGGGCCTTGGAAATAGTCAACAGAAAAAGGCAGCTAAAGGGAGCCAGGAGTCAGGCTCATCTTCCGTGCCCAACGTCCCACCACGTCCACCAAGAAAGAGCTGCAGTGCCTGACTCCCTGCGTCCCAAGGGAGGGCCCAGGCCCTGGGTGCATACGGGCCCCAGCAGGCAGCCCCAGGTCCCTTCGTAGCTGTCTGCACTTCTGCCATAGGAAAAAGCAATTTGCAGGCTCACCGAGCTCATAGACTGCACTCAGGCCTGGAGGAAGGTGCAAATGGCAGGCCCAGCCTGGGCAGTGCAGGCCCCCTTGGTGAGGAAGCAGCAGTTTTAGGTTTCTGGAATGAGAGGTAGCTGAGGGGCTCATATACCCCAGCATGTGGATTGGGGGCACAGGGGTGCGGAGCTATGAGTGGACTGTGGGCCCCCACCCAGCAGTGAGGCCTTCATGTGCATGGCTGAGGAGGATCAGGGGCCTCACCGTCTCTGCTTCTGAGCCTCAGCCTCATCCCCAGGACCCCTTGGGTGCTGGACACTGCCAGGGTGAGGCCTCCTGAAGGTACAACCCCCACATTCCTCAGCCTGCAGCTGGAGCTCCTGCAGTACAGGAGATGGGTTTGCGGGCTCACTCTCCGACTCCACCTGCCTGTCTCGGCCCCTGGCTTTAAGGAAAGGGTGGAGGGGAGTCTGGGGAGCATCCTCCTGTGCAGACCACAGGCCCTGATGGAAGGGGCCATGGCCAGGTTCAGCTTGGGCCCCAAGCTCTAGCTCTTCACTGCTGCAGCACCCCATGCGGACATCGGCAGAGTCCGCCCCAGGCCCATGCCTGCGTTCCCTCCCTGTGAGCACAGGGTCTGCTGGGATCCGCTCAGATCCAGAGGTGCTGGGAGTCTTGGATCTGCCTCTGATAGAGGTTGAGTGTTTGTCCCCTCATCTCAGGTTGAAACTGGATCCTGGTGTTGGAGGTGGGGCCTGGTGGGTGGTGTTTGGGTCTTGGGGGCAGATGCCTCATGAATGGCTGGGTTGCCTCCCTGCAGCAGTGAGTCCTGCTGTCTTAGCTGGGTGTTTTAAAGACTCCAATACCTCTCCCCTCTCTCTTGCTCCCTCTCTCGTGTGTGAGCTCTGTACACCCCGGCTTTCCTTTGCCTTCCTCCATGAGTGGAAGCAGCCTGAAGCCCTTGCAAACACCTTTGCAGAGACCATGACAGCAGGAGAAGGTCCAGCCTGGCTCACTTCATCCTGCATCCAGCCTCATAGGCTGGCTGGCTTTGCTCATTACCTGGGCGGAGGCCAAGCTAACCCAGGGAGAAATTAGTTTATAGTTTAATTTGAAAGCAAGGATGATAATAGTACCTGCCTGAAACCAACTCCCTCCTTGCTCAGGGACCAAAAACCAGCTTCATGAGATGAATGAAAGACCACAGATTAGGATTACGGGAGGGGCCTGAACTCTGCGGACATGCAGGTGCAGTTTCTATGATCTCTTACTGCTCTAGGGTCATGGGGCCAGAGGTCACAAGACTTGTGACTTCCCCAGTTGCTCCTGTAGATAACATCACTATTTAAAACTTAAAATTGGTCTTCTGAGATAAGATTTTAGACTTGAATTCTGGCAACCAATGGACCCCACCCAGACCCATGATTCAACTGACCCTGTGGCCCTCACCTAGAGGCTGACTCAGTGCTGGAGGACTGTTTCCACACCACTATGATCTCGTCCACCAATCAGCAGCACCCATTCCCTAGCCCCCTGCCCATCAAATTGCCCATAGAAACCCTAAGCTCTGAGCCTCTGGGGAGGCTGACCTGAGTGATGGCTCCATCTGCCATGTGGCTGGCCTCATGTTAATTAAACACTTTACTACAATACCACGGTCTCGATGAATTGGTTTTATCTGTGCAGTGGGCATGAGGCTCCCATCGGATGGCTATGCCCTCCCCAGAAGCAGATGTTGGCACCATGCCTCTGTGCAGCCTGCAGAGCCATGAGCCAAATAAACCTCTTCTCTTTATAAATGACCCAGCCTCAGGTCCTCCTTTATAGCAATGCAAAATGGAGCAACATCACCTCCCAGCCTGAACCTCCACACTCAGCCATCTGCAGTTTCTCCCCATGCCTTCTCCAAGCCCTGCTACATCTCAGCTTTCCCCAGCCAGCCCTTAAGCCTGAGCACGGGGCCTTGGCTGTCCCCAGGCATTTCTGGTGGCTCTCTTTCTCCCGCTGCTACCAACACCCACAACTTCTGTTCCACATCTTGCCACTGCCCCAAGGCTTAGGTCTAGGAGCTTGACAATTTTTTCAGGATGTATTCATTTTTAACTACCGATAAGTGAAGATAGTCTTAAAAAATTGGAATGTCATCTAAAGCAACATTTTCCTTCCACCCATCCACTCTTAATTCTTCACTTAGAAGCTGCTGCTAGCAGTCCAATGCACGTCCTTTAAAAAAATAAAAAGGTATATGTGTGTACCCACATACATATATGCACATACATACACACATACATCTATACAAATCCAACATACACACACACACACCCCATATATGCTGTGTTCAAATTATTATATGCATATGCTTTCTTTCCCCATAAATGGTTTCCTTACAGTCCCTTCTAGCTTTGATTATCTGTCTGCAATTCTGTCAGTTACTGGAAGAAAACATTTGAAAGAGGATAAATAACAATGAAAGATAGTGAAAAGGAGGAATACTTTAAGAAATTGATATGGTTTCAAGAGGAGATCTTTCTGGACTCAGTTTCTAAAAGAACAGGCCATTTCCCAGGCTGGACAGTGGGCAGCACCAAACCTCCCTCCGAATGCTGTACTGAGCTGCAGCCCAGGCCCCGGGGACCAGACAACTTCTCCTGCACCTTCTGGTGCCACTGCTGGGCTCCCAAAAGGGACCCTCTGCCTGCAGGGGCCCCTCCTCCTTCTCTCCCCACTCCTCCCTCTTGCCCTCTCCTCCCACCCCTGTGGAGGGCTCTGTGCAGGAGAACAATGTAGAGGGAGGCAGAGGGTGCTGGTTCCTGCCAGAGCTTCAGGACCTTCCCATGGGAGCCAGCTCAGAGCCCCGACACTCCTTTGGGCACCTTTTAATCATCAGGTTCCCTGTGCTGCTGTCTGCCCTGCTCAGCAAGCCTGCCCTGTCCTAACTCAGCACAGGCCTCACCACGGAGACAATCTCATCCTTTCTTCTAAAGCCTGCTTGCCCCTGACTAGGAGCCCTTGAAGGTAGGAATTCTGTCTTTTCATCCACCAATTCCAGCACTTTCGATCTACACAACATCGCAAGTTCCCCAACAAGGCAAACTGTGGACCCATCCTCTTCCTCTTCGACAAATCCCACCTGTGTGACGTGGAACCCTCACCCAGCTTTCCCATCAGGCCAGGCCTGATTTCCTTCCTCTGCACAGCCTTTGAGCCCTCATCTCTAGATGATGTTTATACAGAGAGATGGGGAAAGAAAGGGGCATCCTAGGGCTAAAGTGCACAAACTTAAAGGAAACTGTGACAACCCCACAGCGTTGAGGGGTGTGTGCAGAGAATGGTCAGGACCTGCCCCCCAGAACACACACACAATCCACATGCAGGAGCACCTTCATTTGTTTTACGTAGAAAGACAAAGTACAAAATCTGTCCAAGAGATAGATCTGCTCCACTCACACACAATACGATGCACGAACCCCTCCGCCTCCAAGGTGGTGGATGAAGAAGCGAGGCTGACAGAGACCTGGCTTCTCATCCTATGGCCAATGCTGTCTGATGGAAGAGTTTGAAGTCAGAAACACTGAAACTCCCCTCTTGCTGCCCAAAGGCAAATTTGTTTTCCACATCACTATTTTCCCCAGTACAAATGTTCTAAGTCAGTAGAAAGAACTGGAAAGAATAGACAAAGGAAAGGAGAAAGTAAACGCCATGAACTTTATAGTTCGTGGTATATTTCACATTATCATCGACGGCGCTCGAGTGAAAATACCTTATCCTCAGATCACAAACACTCATGAGCCTACGGAACTCTTTCTTCAACACTCACATTTCCTTCTTCCGTTTCTCCAGCTCCCTCCTAGCTTCCATTCCCAGAGCCCCAAACAGAAAAAGTCAGGATTTGCCAGAAACAGGTGTAGTCAAACCCCCAAGTACCAAACCATGGAAAGCGGGAGCCATATTGGGCTGACCAAAACAGTGTGGTCTCATGGCTCCGGGTGAGGGCCTAAACTTGGCTCCATGCCTGCAGTCTCCAGAGAAGGCTGGAGGCAAGTGTGTCATCCGATTGTCCACACAAGCCGTACTGTGAGTATCCGGGTATTTACAGTTAACCCAACAACTGTGCCGGAAGGATTACGCTTTGATAGACTGGCATAGGAAGAAAGTGACAGGTGGAAACTGATGTTCTGGAGACAGACTTGTTTAGTGGGGTATCGGTGGGGAGAAACAGACACAGGCACTCAGCACCAAGCCGCTCACAGCCACCTGGCAGCTTCGGTGCCACCATGGATGTTTGGCTGCAGAAGAGGCCCCCAGCATCCCAGCACCCACCTGAAACAATAGCATCAAGGTCTTACTTTTTCTGGAGCGGGAGAAAAACCTGATGCCTCCGGGCGAGGTAGCAGGGTTGGAGTTGGGGGAAGACTCTTTGGAGGAGGAGCGGAAGATCCCGCTGAAGCTCATGCGTCGAGGGGAGCGCGGCGGGGACTCCTGGTAGGAGAACGGGAATACGGTTTTCGGAGAGCCGGGGCTGGTCTTGGGCCTTACAGGTGCAGACATGGGGCTGGAGGGCCGGGGCTGGGGGCCTCTGGAGAAGAATCCTTTGGAGGGGCTGCCCGGGCCAAAGGGGCTGTCCACCTGCAGAAAAACAGATGAATGGATGCAGTCACTCCATGCCCCGGACACACTGCCTCCTGCCCTGTATGGAACTTCTCATCATTGTCCCCTGTCACCACGCAGGCCCCCCATAGTACTCTCCCCGAGAAACAGCCCTAAGCTCTTCCACAGAGGCGGCCACTGAACGGTCTGCAGGTAGCACCTGCCCCAAGGACAACCCCTCACAGGCTGGCAGCACCACATCCTGGAGGTCCACTAACCATCCTGTCCCACCCCTTAGAAGGGGCTTCCAGGAGGTCGAGGGGAGGAAGAGAAGCAGAGCTCAAAATGAGCATCTCCCTCCTTTATTACAGGCCTGCCTGCTTTCACCTCTCAAGACCTCACGTCCAGCCAAGGTCTGACCACACAGGACTGCAGTTCTCTTACCTGCCTATGAGATCCCTATGTTCCAGAACAGAGTGGGCCTAGAACTCCATCCTGGGACCTCAGTCCTAGGAGATGAATTTTTCACCTCTAAGCTGCTTCAGCATTTGAAAGACTGAGGCTGCCGACAGAAGTCAGGAGAAAAGTTAACAAGACTGGCCAGGCGCGGTGGCTCACGCCTGTAATCCCAGCATGCTGGGAGGCCGAGGCGGCGGATCACCTGAGGTCAGGCTCACGCCTGTAATCCCAGCATGCTGGGAGGCCGAGGCGGCGGATCACCTGAGGTCAGGCTCACGCCTGTAATCCCAGCATGCTGGGAGGCCGAGGCGGTGGATCACCTGAGGTCAGGAGTTTGAAACCAGTTGGGCCAACATGGTGAAACCCATCTCTACTAAAAATACAAAAAAAAAAATTAGCTGGGTTTGGTGGTGGGCACCTGTAATCCCAGCTACTTGGGAGGCTGAGGCAGGAGAATCTCTTGAACCGGAGAGGCAGAGTTTGCAGTGAGCCAAGATGGCGCCATTGCACTCCAGCCTGGGCAACAGAGGGAGACTCCACTTCAAAAAAAAAAAAAAAGAAAGAAAGAAAGAAAGAAAGTTAACAAAGCCCAACACCTCTGAGACTCACTTCACTGACGATTTAAAATTCTAGTCATGGTTTAAAAAATTATCAGACCCCGTAACTTTAAGCCAAGGCACAGGGCTCATAGTAGACTTTGAGAAACATCCCACGTGTCCGCAGCCGTGTTCCTGCTGGGTGCGTGGAGGAGCTCGTACCCTCCCTCTGGGTGCCTGTATTTGGCCCCAGCTCTGCCACCTGCTGAGCCAACCTGGGCATGTTACTTGGTCTCACGGAGCCTCAGCTCCCTCACCTATGAAATGAGGATGGTCATGCCTTCACCTCGAGGGCTGCTTAAACATCAGATGAAGCCATGTGAGGCCAGGAAGCACACGGGCGTGGTAAACAGCTCTTGCCCTACCACTTGTGAAACTTGCAAGCTACACGGAGTGGAAAGGACCTCAGAGATGACCCAGTTCAGAAGTAAGAAGGGCGAGTAACTCGTCCGCAGGGCTCACAGGGTGCCAGGACCAGAGCAGACGTGGGAAATGCTGCGTTCCGGCGGCCGCGCTGAAAACGGAGCACAGGACACCCCACAGGCAGCCTCGGTGCCACTTCGAGGTCTCTCTGTCCCACTTTGGGGTGCGCTGTCCGGACCGCAGCCTGGGGACGTTCTTCCGCCACTAGAGGGCGGCCCAAGCCCCGAGCCCGCAGCCCCGGGAGGACAGGATGCCCGTGGCGTGGACCTGCGCAGCACAGCCTCCCTGCGTGGCCTCTCCAGCCCAAAGAGCCGGCGCCGCCACGTGGAGGTGCAGGGCTCGGTCTGGCGCTGACACCTTCGTGAGTGGGCCTGGCAGGAAGAAGAGTGTGGTTCTGTAGGACCTTGTAACTCAAATTCTCCTGGCTATAAAGAAGTTTGAATTTTTATTTTTTTGTGTAGTTCTTTTTTGTTTTTTTTTGTTTTTGAGAGAGGGTCTGCCTCTGTGGCTCAGGCTGCAGTGCAGTGGCTCAATCTCAGCTCACTGCAACCTCCACCTCCGGGGCTCAAGCAATCCTCCTGCCTCAGCCTCCTGAGTAGCTGGGATTACAGGTATCACCACCACGCCCAGCTGATTTTTTTTGTGACCATTTAATATGAAAAGCATTTAGATTCTCTGTTTATAGAATATTCCATTTAGCCACTATTCCACCTAACTATGGGAATCAGAACAAATCCTGAGAATAAATTTACAAACAAGAGATTCTTCAGGCGGGGGGTGGTGGCTTACACCTGTAATCCCAGCACTTTTGGAGGCCAAGGTGGGTGTATCACCTGAACTCAGGAGTTCGAGACCAGCCTGGGCAACATGGCAAAACACTGTCTCTACAAAAAATACAAAAATTGCCAGGTGTGGTGGCCTGTAGTCCCAGCTACTCAGGCGGCTGAGGTGGGAGGATCACTTGAGCCCAGGAGGTGGAGGTGGAGGCTGCAGTAAGCAAGGTGACACCACTGCACTCCAGCCAGCCTGGGTACAGAGCAAGACCTTGTCTCAAAAAAAAAAAAAAGGTTATTCTTCAAGAGGTGGGTGCTGTGTGTGCAGATCTAGGGTGGGGTGGGGGCTGAGAGAAGCCAGCAGGAACAACACACACAGGGACCAGGGTGGTCCTATCACAAAGTGATACAACAAGCTGGTCCTGGGCGGAGGCCCGGGTTTGGTCACAGCTCAGTTTCCCGCAATGTGGACAACGACTTGGTTCTCTAAGCTTCGTTCCCAGGGCTGTGACAATCATGACAGCAGCCTGGAGGGTACGAACCAGAAGAGGAGCCGAGGTCACATGGGAGGACCACAGGGAGGGGCGGGATTTTGGAGCTGCTGGAAAGGTGAGCCCGGACTTGGTGCATGGATGTGCTCTGTGTACCGCAGAGCGAGCTTGCTGGGGAGCTGAGGCAGAGGGCCGAGACAATGCAAACGTCCAGTCCTACAGGGAAACAGAGACACACAGGGAAGCGGGGCCCCAGGAGAGCCTGCAGAGTGCCCGCAAGGCCGAAGCACCATAAGCACCATGCAGATGGATAAAGGGCCCAGAGCTGAAACCTGCCCCTCAACAGAGGCCCCAACGCAGAGAAGGCCCTGACAGCTAGCTGGGCTTCAGAGAGGTGATGACAGGGCCGGGGAGGCATCCAGTGCCCAGAGACAGAGGAGAAGGCGTGTGAAGCACAGAGACAGAGGACCATTCACTTGGGCCACCATGAGGGTGGGGGTCATGGGGGAAGTTGAGCCATGAGCCCCTAGAGAACCAGTCACGAAAGGCCAATTTAACCATATATGATGGGCAAGGGGGATCCCAGGATTATCCTGAATGGGGTTCCATTCTGTATTCTGAATCTAGGCCAGTGGAGTTGGGTGCCCAGTGATCAGGGCCGAGGAGGGAGCCCTAGGAAGCAGCCCTGCTAGTCCTGTCCCTGGAAAATAGCCGAAGCATGGTGGATGCTGGGCCCTGCCTGATCCCTCTCACCAGGAGCCTCGGGGGCCAGCTCACACTCCCAGACAGTGGGAAAGCCAGGCGGTGGGACAGGCCTGCTGAGGTGAGCTGTGTGGTGGTGCAGATAACAGGCACCGGCTGAAGCCACCAGGGACAGGGCCTCAGCCCTTGCTCTTGGGCAAGCTATAGCTAAATGATATGTTGGTGAATGCAATCGGATGATTCCCCGGGTATTGACGAGACTCCCAAGTGTGTGCCTGGCTCCACAGAGCTAATGGAGAGCAGGCAGTCAGTCGTCTGCGGAGCAGAGCTCTGCCTATGGGGCTATTTGTCACGTAGCTGCTGGAGAGGAAGGTGGGGCCAGGGCCAGGCTGTGGCCTGTATGTCTCTTCCGCAGCCTCAGATCTTCTCTGCAAGGTTTTCACTGGAAAGCAGGGTTTTGCAGAGTCAAACAGGAGGAAGATGACCCAGCGCCTGTGGGGCCGGTCCTGCAGCCTTGCACGGGGCTTGGGCTTGGTGGCCCCTTCCTGCCACTCCACTCTCTGCTGGCCCAGAAGCTCAAGGCCATTCCCTGTCAGTCTTTGCTGGATGGGCCACAAGAGCTGCTAATAAGGTTGCTTGTTGAGGACAGGGCGGAGAGGGCACTGGCACCAATGCAGCGCTACAGGCCGACACCAATTTGATTCAGTTGTGTGTAATTCAAATGATTAAAGAGATTTGCTTTTTCCAGCATGGGAACTCCTGCCCTCATCCCAGGCTGGCCGGCACCCAGAACCCATGCCTAGATCCTGCACGCAGCCCCCAGATCACTAGCTCTGTCTGTTGTCACCTGCCGGAGGGGTCTGTGGGTGGCAGAATGCCAGGAAGCATGTCCCCTACCAGGCCTCCGCCCACCCTTACTTCCTGGCTGCAGGAGAAACCTGCAAGAAGCCTGGACCTCTGTGCCCTGCCATGGCCACCTTGACCCTCACCTGATGCTGTGCCTCCCTCTCCAGAGCCCCCCACCCCACCCCACACTCTTTCCTGGCCACCTGACCCTACACAGTCAACAACCTCCTTGAGACACTGGTTTCCTAATGGGAGGGAAATTCACCAGTAGGGGAGGGACAGCGAGGAGCTAAAGAGAGAAAAGGAAAAGTGGAAGGAGAGAAAAAAGCGTGGGGAGAGGGTGCAACACGAGGTGGAAGGAAAGAGCCCAGCGCTGGGGGTGGGTGCTGGTGGACAGCAGGGCAAAGTCCTGCCAGTCGAGTTCAGCCCAAAGACCACAGATGGTCTGCAGGGACCGATACCTTCCACCGGGCTTAGCTCATTGCTCATCTTCCTCCACTGCCTCTGCCCACATTAGGGGGGTCTAGTGGGCCACAGTCAGTGCCATGCGAGGAGCAGTAAAAGGAGTGAAGCCCAGGAGGCTCTCCAGTTGGACAGCCCGGCTGATACGCCAGGCTTGGCCATGGTAGGTGAGCTGTCCCAGGATGGGCTCAGCTATGGCCAGGCATGCAAGCGGGCATGCAGGTGGGCGTGTGGGTGAACACACAGGTGGAAGTGGTCTCAGGCTCTGCCTGCCTCCGTGGCACCTCAAGTGAGCTGTGAGCAACTTCCGGAAAGGAGGCCTTACCTTTCGAGAGGAATGCTTTCCGGAACCCTCCAGGTCTCCGTCCAGGAGTGGCATGGCGAAGGAGCTCAGGTCCTGGGGTGGACAGAGAGCACATGGTCAGTGACAGTGGCCCTCGGACCCAGGGGCTGCACGGAACTCTGTGGGTGTCACCTCCACCTTCCCGAGTCCTTATCCTCCAAATCCACCATGAATAAGGGACGTGGATGTGTTAGCCACACCCAGCCCCCAAAGCCCCTGACCACCATGCACATTTGCTTCCAGAATGTGCAGTCAAACTTCCAGGAGCAGCCACAACCTCCCATCACCCCAGGGAAGGAAGAAAGAAGAAATGGCTGGGACTAAAGGAGACAGGCAGGGAGGCAGAAAGGGTGGAGGGAGGAGAGCCCCGTCTCAGACTGTTCTGCTGATGGACATGATTTTACCTCACAGCATGGAACATGGGTCCAGAGCCATGTGTCTGCCTGGGAAGATGATGGGACAGGGATGGGGAGGGTGACACTGGGGTGGCGGCTGAGGCAAAACTATCAGCAGAGTCTAATGACATCGTGGCCAAAACAGAGTCTAAAACAGATTGGGGGAAAGTAGCTCACTACACACTTATTGCGTCGGAAACAGCCCTGCCCCTTCTTCCTCTTGAATCTTGCCTTGTGAACGCCTCCACACCAGGCAGAAACCTGCCCAGTCATCCTCAAATTGAGCAGAGCTGCATCTCTAACCTTTCTTTTTTATTTTAAAGTTTTTAGTTGCGGTAAAATACACATAACATAGTATTTGCCATCTCAATCATTTTAAGTGTGCGGTTTGGTGGCAGGAAGAACATTCACATTGCTGCGTAGTCGTCACCACCATCATCTCTAGAACCTTTCCATCTTCCCAAACCAAAACGCTGTCCCCATCGAACACTAACTCGCCATCCCCCTCCCCCCAGTGCAAAGAGATACTTCCTATGTCTTTGCATCTGACCACTGTAGGTACCTCAAATAAGTAGAATCAGACAGTATATGTCCTTTTGTGACTGTCTGATTCCACTTAGCATAATGTCTTCAAGGCTCCTCCACGTGGTAGTGTGTGCCACAGTTCCCTTCCTTTCGAAGGCTGAATAATGTTCCATTGTATGAGTAGACCACATTCTGCTTACGCATTCATCAGCTGATGGACATTTGGGTTGCTTCTACCTTTTGTCTATTGTGAATAACGCTGCTATGAGTATGAGTGTTATGGTATGAATTAGTGTCTCCCTTCCCACCAAAAAACTTCATATGTCGAAGTCCTGATCCCCAGGACCTCAGAATGTGACTGTATTTGGAGATAAGGTCTTTAAAGAGGCAATTAATTTAAAATGAGGTCATTAAGGTGGGTCCTAGTCCAATATGACTGGTGTTCTTCCAGGAAGAGATTAGGACACAGGCACCTACAAGACAGAGACCACACATGGAAACACAGGGAGAAGACAGCCACCAACTCAAAGAGATGGGCCCCAGAAAAACCAAGCCTGCTGACACTTTCATCTTAGACTTCTAGCCTCCAGAATCATGAGAAAACACATTTCTGTTGTTTAAGCCACCCCACCTAATCTGTAGTGCTTTGCTATGGCAGCCTAGCAAACCAATATAACAGGTGTAAAAAGATTATCTCTTCAGGACCTTGCTTTCAATTCTTTTCATGTATCCCCAGAAGTGAAACTGCTGGACATCAGGTCATCCTACTGTCAATTTTTTGAGGAGCCACTAAACTGTTTTCTGCAGCAGCTACCTCATTTTACTTTCCCACCCACAGTACACCAGGTTTCAATTTCTCCACACCCTCACAACACTTGTTATCTTTGGTCTTTGTTTTCTGATAGCCATCTTAAGTGGGTGTGAGTTCATATCTCATTATGGTTTTGATTTGCATTTCTTGGATAACTAGTGATGTTGAACATCTTTTCATCTGCTTATTGGCCATTTGTATATCATCTTTGGAGAAACATCTATTCAGGCCATTTGTCTATCATCTTTGGAGAAATGTCTATTCAGGCCATTTGTCTGTCTTGTTTGGAGAAATGTCTATTCAACTTCTTTGCCCATTTTTTAATTGGGTTGATTATGGTGGACTTGTAGGAATTCTTTATATATTCTGGTTATTAACCCCTTGTCAGACACATGACTTACAAATATTTTCCCCCATTCTGTGGGTTGCTGTTTTACTCTGCTGACTGTGTCCTTTGATGTACAGAAGTCTTTGATTTATCTAATTTTCCTTTTGTTGCCTGTGCTTTTGGTGTTGTATTCAAGAAATCACTGCCAAATTCAGTGTCATGAAGATTTTCTCCTATGTTTTCTTCTAAGAGTTTTATATTTTATGGTTTTAGCTCTTATATTTAGGTCTTTGATCTATGTAAATTTTTGTATATGGTATAAACATAAGGGTCCAATTTCATTCTTTTGCATGTAGATATCCAGTTTTCTCGGCACTACTTGTTGAAAAGATGGTCCTTTCCCCATTGAATAGTCTTGGCGTGACTATGGAAAGTCATTTGACTATATCTCTGAGGGTTTATTTCTGGGCTCTCCATTCCATTCCATTTGTCTACGTGCCTGTTTTTTTGGTAGTATCACACTGTTTTGATTATTGTGGCTTTACAGTAAGTTTAAAATTGGGAAATGTGAGACCTCCAACTTTTTTCTTCTTTTTTTCAAGATTATTTTGCCTATTTAGGGTCCTTTAAGATTCCACGTGAATTTTAGGATAGACTAATTATTCTATTTTTGGGAAAACTGATAGGGATTGCGCTGAATCTGCAGACCACTTTGGGTAGTCTTGACCTCTTAACAATATCGTCTCCCAATCCATGCACATAGGATGTGTTTTCATCTGTTTGTGTTCTTTCATTTCTATCTTTCATTTCCTTCTGTAGTGTTCTGTGTACTTAACCTTTTTTTTTTTTTAACCCACTCCCTTCTCTCCATGTCCTTGTCCCGGGGGTCCAGGCCTATACCCATTCTCACCCAGTTCCCTCTTGGGCCACCTAATTATTGTCCAAATCGTTCAGCCTTACCCGTTTGGATCTGTGCTCCAAATCTCTACTTAAAGAGCGACCCCTGAAAGGGTGAGCCCCATCACATCAGTCCCCTGCTAAGGCCCCAGCCTTAGACTCTATGGTCACCTCGGCAATGGCTTCCAGGCCTGACTGACTGAGACATGCTGGTGAGATCTCAGGTGTGCAGATTCCAGACTCAGCCTTTCTGGTGGTGTTTATCTCCAAAGTTCTCAGCCCTGGCTGCACATTGAGATCACTTGGGGAACGTGGGTAGATGCACTGGCCTCGGTACAGCGAGGGCATTTGGAAATTCTATCACAGCCCAGCTGGAGAGCCGTGTGCCTCCCATGGAGGAGTCTCGGGAGTCTCAGACACAGTCAGGAGCTCCCAGCCAGCCCTGCAGACTGCAACCCAAGCCCCACAGATGAGCTGACCTCTGCAGCCTTATTTCTGATGTTCTCTGTTCCTGTCTCCTCCTTTCAGCAACAGCCCAGGCAGAGGGTTTGTCATTTTCCAAACACCTATGCATCCATGGACATCCCACCTGGAATGCTGTCTTAACTCCTCAGACACTTCTGTTCGTGGCTACCATCCGCCCCTCCTGTGAACTGCCCCCACTTCGCCATTCAGGGACAGCTCCAGGGTCCCATCCCCAGCCCCCAGCATAGAGCCCAGCCCATAGCAATGCAGGAACCACCCTGGTGCCGTTCACCAAACACCCCTAGCCCTTTCCTTCTTCTGAGCTCTCTTTCCTTTCTCTTGCTCCTCCTGCCCAGTGCCCCCAAATCCTGGCTCACAAAGTAAACTCCTATGTGTCCTGCAAAGCCCAATTCAAATACACTCTCTTGCTGAGAGTCACCCTCAGACAGAATTAATTATCTCTTATTATTCTAGACTGTGTCCCACAGTACTTCAGACACACCTTTATTACCGGACTCATAACCCTGTGTTATCCTCATCTATCAGTTTATTTCTCTAACTAGACTTTGAATCCATCGCTGGCAAGAGGAAATCTACCCACCTGTCTATTCTTGGCCTCGTACTGTACCCAGCAGGCAGCAGGTTCCAGACATGTTTGAATTAACTCCCCGACCAAGCACCCTTTTGTGCCTGCAGCAAGCATGGGGGCCACAGAGTCTGTGCCACTGGGCCAGTGATCAGGCCACACGCAGTTGCAATTCACTAGGAAGTGACGAGGGACCAGGGTGGGTCTCTTATCGCCCATTTTAATGAGCACATTCCTCCCTGGTTTCAAATTCTCATTACCCTCTAACATTCGTTCAGCAACAGCAGTTTCCACATGCAGAAGCTTTTTCACAAATCCTCGCTGGCTCCTCATGCAACCCTAAGCAGCATCCTGCTCTAACAACTGAGGCTGAGGAGGTTCAAAGGGACTCACGTCAAAATGGTGTAAAAGAGCTGAGGGCAGGATGCAGGGCTTGCTGCTAGCTCAGGCTGCCCACGGGCCCCAGGCAGCTGCCCGGAGTGGCGGAGGCAGGTCCTGTGCAGGTGTCTCAGGCCAGAGTGAGTATGAAAGCATCAAGTCAAGTCCAACATTGTGGCCTGCTGCGTGGCTGCTGGACTCAGGTGTGTGTGCCTGCCCGGTCATGCAGCCCGACAGGGAAGTCCCCTGGCACAGATGGCAGGCTTTGCTGGAAGGCTCCCCACCCCCAATCCCACCTCCCAGCAAGTCCCAGTATTCTAATCTTGGCTCTCATCTCCAGAGCTCACCAGCAAACATCATGTACCTTGGGGCCGGTGTGGGAAAATCTCTAACTGCGACTATGGCAACTAGAGTCTTGGCTTGTAGAATACTTAGGACCTGGCCTCTTAGGTGACATGCCAGAAGGCCCAAGCTCCTGGATTTGCCCCATTCCTGTGATTTCTAAATTTAAAACTCCTGCCAGAGCTTTGGGCCTTCCCCACTACCGGTCTCTACTCCTATTCCAGTCCTTCACTTCCTCTTCCTTGTCCGCCGGCCACTCAGGCCCTCACAGGACTGGGAGGGTATTTAGGGGACAACACTGAGGCACCAAGAGATGCTGAAGTCCTGATTTCTGCCAAGAGCCAGCTTTAGCACTCTGATTTTCATCTGCTGCACAAAATGTCAGTTAGACTTTGACCACATGTGTTGGAGATAAAAAAAGTTAATTTTCAGGATTTGGACTGATAAAGTCACCTGTCAGGAAAGCATCAGGACCAAAGAGAAAAGCCCCAAATCCGAGAGAATTCCTGAGATGTAAGCAGACCTTAAAAGCAACTCAGGGCCGGGCGCAGTGGCTCAAGCCTGTAATCCCAGCACTTTGGGAGGCCGAGACGGGCGGATCACGAGGTCAGGAGATCGAGACCATCCTGGCTAACATGGTGAAACCCCGTCTCTACTAAAATACAAACCTAGCCGGGCGAGGTGGCGGGCGCCTGTAGTCCCAGCTACTCGGGAGACTGAGGCAGGAGAATGGTGTAAACCCGGGAGGCAGAGCTTGCAGTGAGCTGAGATCCGGCCACTGCACTCCAGTCCGGGCAACAGAGCGAGACTCCGCCTCAAAAAAAAAAAAAAAAAAAAAAAAGCAACTCAGTTATCCATCTCACCACCTTAGAAATCCAGGCAAAACCCAAAAGTCTATCACAAAAAAAGTGAGGTATTAACAACAGAGCCATCATTAATCTGACATTAGTATGTCCTTCTGAAATCTCCCAACTGTTGTCTCATGTGGTCCTTACAGCAACCCATACAAGTAGGAAAGAAAAGCGGTATCATCCCCGACTACAGATGAAGATACTGAGGGTCAGGGCGGTTACGTCATTTGCCCGGTGCCAGAGAATCAGACAGTAGAAAGCATGTCCTGGAACCAGGTCCACCTACTCCCAGCTCAGAACTCTTTCTATGAAACTCCACCTCCTCCTTGGAGTGGCTCAGTTCCAGTAACAGAAAAACAATTTGGCATCAGAGGCTATAAAAAAGAGAGCTTTTCTTCCTAAAACAAGTATCCTTGGCACAGTGAGACCTTAGGGGAAGGAAGGAGGGATACATAAGGATTTGTGTAGTCCTGTGACTCATTCCCCAGACAGCTTACCCTACTAACTTCCTCTTCAAGTTCTTCTTAACTAAAAGTAACTCATGCTGGTGTTGCAAGGAACAGGAAAGTCTAAAAAATCCCACCACCAAATGCAATCACTCACGTTCTTGCACTATCCACATTTTGGAGTCATATACAGCTCCTCCTGCCCCCGGTCCCCTACTTATCCCAATATTTCCCCATAGGATAATAGACTTTCTAACGTTTGCAATCACCTCATTTGTGTATTCTTGAAGGATGGGGATGGTTTTACTCACATCTTAGCCCTGACAGCAGGTGCTAAGTGTGTATTGATCAGATGCAGTGCTGACCTTCCAGCGTTTCTGATGTTTTGTCTTACAGAACTCGTTTGTTGATGCAGCTGGGATACCCCAGAAAGAAGACAGACAAGAGTGCAAATACAGGACAAATAGAAAGGCTGCCAGTGGCAGGGGCCCACAATGGCCCCCACCTCAGGGTAAACTTGAGGTTTCAAATATCAGGATCATGATACAACATTCCTGTTTGATTCCAACCGAGGGAGCAACACATGGAGGATGGTTTGCATTCTCCGCTCCTGCTGAGCCGACCCCAGCACAGAGAGCACCATCTGGAGCTGCTGGGCCGTGCGTCCGCCGGGGCCAGGGCCCCTGCCTGGCATATTCAAGCCCCTGTGTCCCTCAGGCCCGCGAGAACACAGCCTGCAGCGGGGAGGGAGCCGAGGGCTGAGCCGGAGCCCCAGCTCTGTGATCTGCAATCTGGGGCATCTTGGGCATGTCTGGACTTCAGCTTTTCATCTGTCAAATGAGAGGGTTGAACTAGAGACCCTGTGAAGACGCCTTTTAGCTCACACGTTCTCTGTTTTTACCTGCTGAACTGGACAACAATAGGTGAGATCAGGAACACTGTAAAGGAACCCCATTAGATTCAGAATAAGATGCACATTCTTATCTCCTATCTTCATCATCAAAATAATTTCCTCCTACTCTCAAACGACCAAAGACTCTCCACTGCTCTCAGAGCCACAGGGGCCTTCGGGTGGAGTCTTGGGGCCTGCACTGCGGGGGAAGGAAGGAGCTTCCTCCGCTGCCTTCACAATGCTATCTAGGTGAATGGCCAGGACCCCGCGGCATTTCTGCCTTTCCATCTTCACATGTGTCTTGATACGCTTCTTAGGTTCTAACCCTTAAGGTTTCTCAACTGATTGTTCAGCTCCCTCAATCCTAAGGGCCTGGGCTGTGGGATCGAGTGCTGGGTGGGTTCTATCAGATGCTTAGTGACCCCGGGACAGCTGCGTGTGGCATCTCCAGCTATAGGCCCGAGGCCCGCAGTTCCCACCTGGACCCTGTCCTGCCCACCTTGCCTGCCCTCAGTCACTGCCCAGGGAGTGGCCCATAGGCTCTGACCATGGCTGAGTGGTGACTGTGGCCTGGAGCTCACCACAAGTGGTGATGGCCTTGGCAGGCCCCTCTGCTGGGAGGCACAGGGGAGGTGTCTCCGGACAGGCTGGCCTTGCGCAATCCCCGAAACCACCAAACGGGCAATTCTTGGTACTGATGGGCGGCAGGAGGTGACCAGAGCCAGGTCAATTGGAGCCTTTGAAAAACATTCATGTTATATAACCACTCTCAGAAAAATAAGGAACAAATATTGAATCACTGGAACCAGGCAGCAGGGGAGGGACAGTGGCCAAATTCGGGAAGGCCTAAGCTCCACTCTCCGAGAAGTTCCAGAGCCATTTACTTTCCACAGAGGACACAGTAGTTTCTCACTGCAGCCTAAGCAACTTCCCGATGTCAAAAGAAAAACCCAACTGTTTTTCACTCCTGCGGCCACCCTTCCTCCCCGGCTCCTTCACCTGGTGGTCCTGGTTCCCACAGCTGCCTCGGGGCTCCCCCTCCCCGCCCCCCAAGGCCAAGGACCCCGGTCTGGCAACCTGAGCCTCCTCTGGCTTTGAGGAAGTCCCCTGCTCCACCGTATTCCCAGTTCCTCATCTGGCCCGAGGCCCCCTGGGGCTTCCCTAGCTCCATATCAGCACCAGACATGAAACTCCTTTTGCTCAAAACCAAATAGCTGCAGAATCCCTGGCCCGGAGTGCCCAGGAGTCCTCGATCCTCCCCGCAGTTCTGCATTCACGTCTTACATGGAGTGCGCCCTTGAAAACCAGGAGCCTCCACTTTCCAGTGTGTAAAATAAGCCATCATCCTTCTTATCATGGACTGGTGGAAACCAGACCAGAAGATGTGATCAAAGGCCGTTCCTGCAGTGTGAGCCCCCATGGCACTGGGGATGGCAAGGGCCGCTGGCCGAGGGCACACTGGGGCCTGATGATGAAGGCCGTGGGGAGCAACAAAGGCATCATCACCGGGGCAGCCAGGCCCCTCATGTGGCTCCCCACGGAAGCCAGGGCAGTTGCTCACGCTCAACCAAGGCCTGAGATCAGGTTTCAGAGGCTTCTACAAAGACACTGGCTGCCCCCTTATAACTAGAGAGCTGTCTTTATCCCTTTCCCAAGGTGAAAGCCAAGATGATTCATCACTTATGCACGGCAGTTCTAAAGAGGATCACAGCGTGGCTGCTGCCGGAATCTCCGGCTCTCTCCTTGTGCAAAGGGCAGCCGAGGTTTTCCTTGCCCACCCCGGGCAGCCTTTACTTGACCAGAGCTCCACGGAAGCTTGGAGGGACCCCACTGGCCTCCTCACGTTGTGGTGGAGGATGCTCTGCAGGGGCCAGCAGTGCCTCTTCTGACCAGCTGGGGGTGGTCATCCTGACCGTCCTGACCTCAGGGCTTGTGCTGTGGGATTCTTGAGAGCCCCTTCCTAGTTCAGGGCCCCAGGGCAGGCTCTTACAGGCAGCTGCTCCCAGGCCAGGTTGAGTCCAGCCTCTGCTAACCACACACGCTTGTCTTCTTCCAGCCTGAGATCCCCCAGAAGGAGGGAGAGTGGGGGACAGGGGCACTACCTAGAGACTCAGGTTGGGTGGAGGCTGCAGGAGTCTGGGTCAGCTCACAGTTCATGAGGAAGGAGGCAAGTACCCAGGAGGCCCCAGGACATGCAGGTGTGGGGGCGTGTTTGCATGGTCCATGCAGCCATCTTCTCGAGGACCAGCAGCAGGCAGCCTCCCAGCTCCCTTCCAAGGGTGTGGCCTGGGCTGCAGGTTGCCGCCTCCATCCGGAGTAGCTGTGGTCTCCACAGGTGGCACCCTAGGCCTCAGCCAGGGGACAGGGGAGGGGATGTTATGGGACAGGGAGCGCTGGGCTCCACTGACCACATCCCATCGTGGGGTTGGTAACGGCTAATTTGATGTGTCAGCCTGGCGAGGCCATTGCACCCACTGATTCAATCAAACACCAGTCAGGTGGCTGCCGTGGGCGTATTTGCAGACGTGGTTAATATCTACAATCAGTGACCTGAAGTGAAGCAGATCATGCTGAATGATGTGGGTGGGCCTCCCCCAATCCGCATCAGGCCTGAAGAGGGAAAACAGAGGGTTCCGGAATGGGAAATTCTGCTTCATGACTGCAGCATCGACCGCCTGAGCTTCTAGTCTGTCTGCCCACTGGATTTGGGACTTTTCAGTTCCAATCAACGCATGAGCCAATTCCTTCAAACAAATCTCATATATACATATATATACATATATATAACAATATGTATATATTAATCATGTTATATACATTATATATAGTTAATATGTGATTATATCTCCTTAATATACATATTTTTCTTTATATATGTAATTATATATATGTAATTATTATACATATAGTATATGTATATTAAGAAAAATAGGAATCTGGGCCGGGCCGGGGCTCAAGCCTGTAAATCCCAGCATTGGAGGCCGAGACGGGCGGATCACGAGGGTCGGGAGATCGAACCATTCCTGGCTAACACAGGAACCCCGTCTTACTAAAAAATACAAAAAACTAGGCCCGGGCGTGGTGCGCCGGCGCCTGTAGTCCCGCTCCCCTCGGGAGGCTGTGGCAGTGAGAATGCGTAAACCTGGGAGGGCGGGAGCTTCAGGTGAGCTGAGAATCCGGCCACTGCACTCCAGCCCTGGCCGACACACGAACTCCGTCTCAAAAAAAAAAAAAAAAAAAAAAAAAAAAAAAAAAAAGAAAAATAGAGCATCTCTATGCTTGTTGGAGCTCTCCTCTTGGTTTTCTTTCTCTGGAGACCCCGCCTAACACAGAGCCCCAGGCCTCCTCACCCCAGCTGGTGGGGACAGGCATGGGGAGAGTCCAGGGTAAAAGCAGACCACTGTTTGGAAGCTCTCAGCCTTCCCTGCATAGATGGATGGGGTCCACTCAGTCATCAGCTGGGCTCTCTGTCCACACTATGAATCTCTGTCCACATTATGGAGCCTTCACTTTGCCCAGGCCCCAGTGAGACACCCAATGGCCCCAGCTGGACGAGAGGAAAAAGACCGATGTGAAGGGCCATCATCCTGACAGTGCTTGGAGAACAACAGGAAATAGCCAAATGCCCTCCTTTGACTGTCAGAGAACATTCATGGTACGTGAAGGGCAATCACAGGTTTAGAAAAGCACCACGATCGCCTTCTAGCCTCATCTCTGAGCCTTGGCAGCAGAGTGGGGCAATCCTCTTGCCTTTGCAAGCTGGGTAACAGTCACGTAAGTGTCTGTCACGGCATCTTGTCACCCTGTCACTGAGGACCTGTCTCCTTCCACACCCAGTTGGAGTTCGGCAAGGACCGCGTCTCATTCACCCCTGAGTCACCGGCTCCTCCCAGGGCTGGATTCCATGAGCCTCTGTCCTTCCCCCTTGCAGAGCTGACACTGGGAGAGTGGTCATAAGCTGGGGCGTAAATGACTGAGGATGGCCCAGGGGCCAGTAAACACCAAGACCTCGGGATAAGGGAATGATGTCCTCATGCGCCACTTCCAGCCCCTGTACTGAGAGACAGCCCTTCACTTCCAGGGCTGTCTTCCGCTCTGACATGATGATGCTATTAAGACAGGGTGTGAAGAGGCCAGCTCTGGGGTTCTGGGGAGGTTTTATTGGCTCACAAATAAAATGCCAAACCACCAGCTAATACCAGCATAGAGCCCTCCGTGGGCACTAAAGACTCAAGGGAGAGGCCCCGAGGCCCCACACCCTGCCCGGCCGCCAGCTGCAGCCACACCCTCCAGTCGTCGGCTGCCCAGACTTCAGAGAGGAAAAAACCAGCCACGAGGTGAAAGTGAGATGGCCCCGGCCTGACCTCTGCCGCATAGGCCCAAATGGCCCTGGTCAGATCTGAGGCTTCCCCCACAGTCAGCTTCCTGCCACCCCCCACCCCCACCGCCGCCTGGTACTCCCCGCTGGGTACACATCCAGCAGTTTTGGTTAATGCTTGAAGACAAACTGCAGGAGGGACACCGTGAACTACAATAAAATTGGGCACCCCGGGGACATTTTTGTAAGGTCACGGAGTTGCTGGCTGGCTCGGAGACACACCCTCCTCTATGTAGGAGGCCCTTGTGTGAGAGAGGACACCTCTGAACGAGGGCTCAGGGACCTCATTTCTGCTCCCAAACAGCTACCCAAGATGTGGCTTTGGGATTCGGCCCAGAGCTGAGGCCTGCAAAGGCTTCCACGTCAGTGCTTTCAGAATCTCAACTGTCCATATTTACAGAGCCATATAGCAAAAGATTCTTCCCCAACACTTTCTACGGGTGCCCAAGGGTTCCTTCCACTGCGTCTTGTTTCACCCACCTGCTCTGTGCCAGGCACATTATAGATCAAAAGGTACAGGGAGTTCAGAGGAAGGAGGAAATACCACGGACTTAAAAAGCAAGCCAGGGCTTCCCACGCTGAGCGTGGTGAATAGAGGACCTTTCATGTGTCTCCTCACTTCCATCCCGGGGTGAGCCGGCCACTCCCGAAGCATCTGGCCACAGCTCTTCACACTGACAGTCCCAACTTGTTAGTGGATTATGAAATCAATTTAGTGGATTGCACAACCACCAAAAACTGAATTACAATAAGAATGCATCTCGTGGTTGCATGAAGCCTGTGTCTCAATGATTCACACACACATAGAATAAAATGTACCTTTTGTTTTTTTCCCCGAGACAGAGTCTTACTCTGTCGCCCAGGCTGGAGTGCAGTGGCGCGATCTTGGCTCACTGCAACCTCCGTCTCCTGGGTTCAAGTGATTCTCCTGCCTCAGCCTCCTGAGTAGCTGAGATTACAGGTGTGCACCACTATGCCTGGCTAATTTTTGTATTTTTTAGTAGAGGTGGGGTTTCACCATGTTGGCCAGGCTGGTCTCAAATTCCTGACCTCATAATCCACCTACCTTGGCCTCCCAAAGTGTTGGGATTAGAGGCGTGAGCCACCACACCCGGACTGTTTGTTTGTTTGTTTGTTTTGTTGAGATAGAGTCTCACTCTGTCACCCAGGCTGGAGTGTAGTAGCGCAATCTTGGCTCACTTCAACCTCCGCCTCCCAGGTTCAAGCGATTCTCATGCCTCAACCACCCAAGTAGCTGGGATTATGGGTGTGCACTACCATGCCTGGCTCATTTTCCTATTTTTAGTAGAGATGGAGTTTTCCCATGTTGTCCAGGCTGGTCTTGAACTCCTGGGCTCAAGGGATATACCTGCCTTGGCCTCCCAGAGTGCTGGGATTACAGGCATGAGCCGCTGTACAGGGCCGGAATAAAATGTACTTCCTATTGTGTTGTGGGTGAAAAAGTCCGAAAAATCCTGTGTTAGATGAGCTTTGAAATTGTGCAGGTAGATTTCAGGGAACAGAGAGGAGCTGACCTTCTGTCCCCAAGGTGTCACCAGAAGTGTGAAACAATGGGTACCATCTGTTCTCCTCTCCTGGCTGAAGCCCTCTGACCCCTCTCCATACTTTGTGCCCAGAAATATGCATGAAGTTAAGAACACAGAACATCACATCTCTTTATTACCACAAGGATGTGGTGATTCCCTCCCTCCTCACCTCTCACCCCCCGCATCTCCTGCCCTGGCCCTTTGACCTGCAGGGCAGTTTGGCCTTGTCCCCAGGCCACCCCAGACCCAGAATAGCAATTATACCTTTGGGGACAACCACCCGCCCCAGCCGCCTGCTGAGCGGTGCCTGTTCCCAACTGGCCCAGGCCTGCTGCGGATGCCCTCATCTCTAACACCTAAACCCAGAGAACTGGGCAGTCACGGGGTGTTAGGATGGAAGTGGTCTCAGAAATTATCCAAGGCCCTTGTGTTACAGGTGGGGTAACAGATGTCCAGAGATTCAAGCAAGTTGCTCAAAACAACATGGTAGAGCCGTGACTCAGCCAGAACCAAATCCTGGTCTTGCAACTTCTAACCAAGGTCTCTTTTGATTACGTCATGCTCTTCTAGCTGCTTCTGACTTTCTCATTTACGTTTATGTTTCCATTACATAAGCCGGTAACAGCAACTCTTGCAAGATTGCGATGGGCTTGCCATCCCTCATATGGGCCTGGCTATACTGGGCATGTAGCAAATGTTATAATTCTACAAAGCCATGCTCTGACTTGGGTTCTGTGGGCACTTTTGCATCTTGTCTCCAGCGACAGGACAAAGCCCGTGCTCCAAATCCCTTTCTGGTGTCATTCACCGTGTGTGAATCTGTTACTTCCCCAGAGCCCTTCAGCCTGTGATCTCAGCCATGCAGGCAGCAGCTGCTCCAGGAACTTCCCAGGAGCCATGGAACCTGTCATGTCCTCCAGACTGACGGGCGTGGACACTGCACGGAGGGGCTCCAGGTGCCGCCGGCCAGCATCTAGCCAGCAGCAGATGCGTGGAGACCAGCCAGGCCGGGAGAAGGTGTCTGCCACTCTCCATTCCAGGCCACATCACCAGGGCCACTCTGCAGGCAGCTGCCAGGTGGGATGTGAAGATGCCTGGCAGGTATGCCGCCCCTCCAGAACCTCATACCAGCCAGAATCCCTCACAGACAGGCTGATGACACTCGAAACAGCCATGCTGCTAGCTCTTTTACAATTTTGTTTTTTGGTCTCTTTATAAGTTTAACTCTTGTTTAAAAAGATAAATTGAACCTCTCCCCTCTCAGCGAGGCAGGCCTGGATATAGATTTCTGCCTAACCAGCTGTGTCTTTTGAAAGTCACCTCCCATCTCTGGTCATCAGTTTCCTCCTCTGAGACAGGAGGTGTCTAGACTCTACCCCTCCAGCTCCTCCAAGGCCTTCCCAGCACAGATTCTGTTCCAGGCCATCCCTCCTCCTAGCACTGCAACGACACTCCTTCGAACACATCCAGGTGAGCGCCAGGGCTGCGCTGGTCACTGCCACCTGGTGGATACAGCCTGTGTTCAGGCTCCAGGGCATGAGCAGTTCCAGGACAGCAGCAGGACAAATGCCGAAGGAAGTGATGGCAGGCAGGGCTTGGGTGAGGGAGGGAGGGATGGGCAGGTGGTGCACAGGGGATTTCTAGGGCAATGAAACTGCTCTGCAAGTGAGTGTAATAGTGGACACACAACATCACACACACAACATCACACATTTGTCAAAACCCACAGAATGTACAACACCAAGAGTGAGCCCTAAGGTTGACTATGGACTTCGATTAATAGGAAGGTATCAATAGAATCTCAATGGTAACAGACATGCCACCGTAATGCAAGACACAAACAACAGGAGAAATTGGCATGGGGGCTGCAGGGTCAGGGAGGGGCAGATGGGCACCCTCTGTACTTTCTGCTCCATTGTTCTGTAAACCTAAAACTGCTCAGAAGTAAAATCCACTAAATTTTTAAAAAGCAATAGCAGCAAATGGCCAGAGATGGCCTCAATTTCATCTGCCAAACAACTGCCCATCACGCCAGGCCTGGACCACCCACCCAGCTCCTCGGAGACGCTGAAGATCATAGGTTCACCAGGAAACGGGAGCTGGAGAGGTCAATTCTTCCTGTGTCCATGGCTTCAGGTCCTTCTAGAACACAGAGGAAGGTGCATGCCATGCTTCCAGGCTCAGGGTCAGAAGATCAGTGGGATCCGGTCTGAGGCTCAGTGCTCAGACCAAGAAGATAAATGAAATTAGAGACACTCGGAGATGAAACACCTTGCTGGGGCTGGGCAGCAAGGAAGCTGGGAGAAGGGTCTGAGAACCCAGGTCCCCATCTCTCAGGCCCAGGCCCTTGGCCCCCCAGGCTGGGACAGTGACGACCAAGTACAGAGGGCTCCAGATGGAGGCCAGGGACCAGCTGCAGGCACCAGGTGGCCTCAGAATGTCCGGGGCTAGAGGACCCCTCACAGGGCTCACTGGGCAGCTGGTTCTTTGGGGGAGACCACATGGTGCAGAAAAGCTTGAGTTTCTTGGTTGGGGATTCAAGGCTGCAAACCATGGCGCTAATGAACCTAAACAAGGGAATTTGCTAGGTTTTCTTATTTTTTGGTGTTTTGTTGCCAAGAAACTCATTCTGTTTTAGAGGGGCTTGTTACATAAGGAGGAGAGGGAAGAAAACTGCTGAGATGTGAGGCCAGAGTCACCAGAGGAGGAGAGACTTCCAGATCAGCTGCTGCGCCAGCGGGGAGTCAGGTACAAAAAACAGGGGGTTGTTTGCGGCTTTGTTTTTCCAAAAAAGGAAAAGCAAAAAGCCTGCATCTCATGTCCTAGGAAGGGGGTTAAAAGTCATCATCTCTTAGGACAGAGTTTGGACCCCTCCGTGAGCAGGGCCTGGTCACTGAGGTGTCCCTGACTCGTGTCCTGTGTGCAGCATGCAGTCCCCGTGCAGCCCAGGCCTCTCTGCAGGGCCTGGTGGCTGCTGAGAGGCAGGAGGAAACCCCTCCCTGAGTGTGGCCTCCGCGTGTGTCACTTACATCTGTCAGAAGGGTTTGGAAACTTTCTTTCTCATGGAGAAAGCGCAGAAGGTTCTGGGTCAGGTCCTGGAGGACATCCCTAGAGCCAGAGGACCATCCCCTTTGTGTAGTTCATCCCCGGCACTGCCAGAGCTTCTGGCTTCACTCTTGGTTCTCACCAGTGGATCCCGGAAGCCCCCTGGATCATGAACCTCTGCCCTTTGCACTCATGAGGCCCAGGGATACCTCCCCCTGCTTGTGCAACACGAGGCTGCCATGTCCCAGGTCTTTGTACCCAAAGTGAGTGGACTCTGACCTTCCAGATGGCCAAGGGTGCCAACATTTCCCAAAGACCTGTTTTCAAATGAATCTGGGAGACAGCCTTTGGAGAGGTCCATGAAGAAGAAAGGGGAACTCCACAGGTGGAGGGAAACCGAAGCTACCTGGGGGATACTCCCCGTGGCCCACCTGGCCCTCTCTTACTCTGCACTGCCCTATTTTCAAGGCTTAAAGGGCAGAGTCAAGAGATCACAGTAGGTCAGTTCTCCCCAGGCTATCTGCGTGCCCAGCCTAGAGAAAGGAATGAACATTGAACACTGGGCTGGGCTTTTGCTGGGTTGGTGAGAAGTGGCATCTGTGTAACCCAAATTGACATTTGTTTTCTTTAGTCTGTGATGTTCCATCGCAGCACAGAGTTGGCACTTGAGGTAGCGTCGTGTGAACTGCTTCTCAAACTGCAAGTAGGACATAGGTCATAAAATCCACTGAGGACACACAGGTTTCGCTGCGGCTGCTGTTCATGGAACAAAACCAGAGCTCCAGGAGTTTTCTGGGATGTGAATATCCAATAGGTCATGATGTGAAGTTCCTCGCGTGGCTCTCTGTCAAAGTCTGAAAGCTGTTGCGGAAGCGGCTCAAGGCATGGCGGGCACAGGGGCTCCATGGCGTGAGTGGTCCTCAGGACAGCCACTAGGAATGTCGTCCCTCCCTGCGTACATATGCTGTCTCCTGTTGAGTGGGTGAATCTGTTCTTCCATCCTTGAGTTTGGGCAGCTGTGCTCAACAGAAATGCAGCAGAAACCACACCACCTGACTTCTGGGTTAGGTGAGAAGGAACCTCGCAGTTCCTCCTGGATCTCTTGTAATGTCTGCCATGGGTAAAACCAGCTGCCACGTTAGGAATCTGCACCAAGACCACCATGTTATCAGGAAGCTCAAGCCAGCCACATGGAGAGGCCGCACGGATGGAGGAAGAGCTGCACAGCCAGCCCAGGGGCCCAATATGAGAGTGAAGGAGCCTCTAGGATGAGCCAGGCTCAGCCGCCACCTGACTTTTCAAATAGGAGAAATCCCCAGTGAGAACTCAGCTGAGCCAGATGACCCCTAAATCCATGAAAGATGATTTCAAATTATATTTTCAAGTTTTGGGGTGGTTTGCTATGTAGCAATAGGTGATCTTGTGACTATGTAACCCTGGAAAGTTACTTCATTTCTCTGTTTTTTAATCTAAAAACTGGGAATCATAGGAGTTCCTACTGGAAAATGAGTTGGCATATAGAAGTATAGAAACACATATGAGTTAACAAAGACATGGCTGTGATACCTGGGGCTCATCTGGAAAACATGAGTTATCACTTTAAAATACTTCGCTGAGTTTAGGGGCAATATGCTATAATTACTGAACCCCGGGTTACCACAGAGGCTTCCTTCTCAGAGATTTGATGAGAGGAAAGAGGCAGATTCCACCTTACCCTCAGGTTTGCCAAGATCCTTCCCCAATGTACAAGTGAAAGGAAGCTCATGAAGGCAGAATGAAGGGACACATCAAATCCTTGGTGACAGTTTGGGACAGGCCGGGCACAGTGGCTCTTGCCTGTAGTCCAAGCACTTTGGGAGGCCGAGGCTGGTTGATCACCTGAGGTCAGGAGTTCTAGACCCGCCTGGCCAACCCTGTCTCTACTAAAAATACAAAAATTAGCTGGGCGTAGTGGTGGCCGCCTGTAGTCCTAGTTACTCAGGAGTCTGAGGCAGGAGAATCGCTTGAACCTGGGAGGTGGAGGTTGCAGTGAGCCAAGATCGCGGCATTGCACTCCAGCCCTGGCGACAGAGCGAGACTCCATCTCAACAACTACAACAACAAGAAACAGTTCGGGACAGAGAAAAATCCCTGTAAACTTCAAGCCTTTTGGGGTGCTCTCGGGTGAGCTCCTAAATTGCTCAAGGGCTAACTTCCTCATTTATTATTAAAAGAAAAAAGAAAAAGGCAGAGGCCAGTGATGAAGCCTGGCGATTTCTGGTCTAGGGTGAGAGATAACCGAAAGTAACAATGGAAGGTCTCTCGCAGTGCTCAAGGAGTGGAAAGGAAATTGCACATTTCACCCGTGACTGCAGAGGCAAACGAGAACAGCAAGTCTCTGCTTTCAGCTGGAATGTTATCAACTTCGGTCACGCTGATTATCTCATGCTGATCAGGAAGCCTGGTACCAGGAGTGAGTGACTAAATGAAGAAATTACTAATTAACAAATGCTTGGGTGGACAATCTTTCAAAACTTAGGATCAATGGAAGGAGACAGAAGGAGTCTTGGGAGGATTTTTAAAATATGCCAGAGCTGGCTGGGTACAGTGGCTCACACCTGTAACCCGAGGACTTTGAGGCTGAGGCAGGTGGATCACCTGAGCTCAGGAGTTCGAGACCAGCCTGGGCAACATGGTGAAACCCCATCTCTACTAAAACTACAAAAAGTAAGCCGGGCATGGTGGTGCATGCTGTAGTCCCTGCTACTCAGGAGGCTGAAGCATGAGAATCGCTTAAACCTGGGAGATGGAGGTTGAAGTGAGCCGAGATCGCACCATTGCACTCCAGCCTTGGAAAAAACAAAACAAAAAGCCAAGGCTCCTAATGTACTCATTTAAACATCACTTGTGCCCACACTGGGTTCAGAATTGTGCTGGGCATGGGATATACAAATGTAAGACATGGACCCACCCTCAAGTCTTAAGGTGGAGGTGGGGGAGGGCAAAGGCTGTAAAGGGTCAGAGGGACCTTCCGGAGCAGCCGAAATGTTCCAGATCACACCGTGGTGGTGGTCACATGACTGTGCACATTTACGACAATGCACCTAATTGTATACTGTCAATCGAGGGGCATTATATGTAAATTATACCTCAATAAAGCTGACCAAAAAGTGGCCAGTCAACTACCAGCAGACCCATGGGGTAGGGAAAGAAAAACAAGCAATCTACAGAACGTGGGAAAATGCCTATATTAAGAATCCTGGAATACTCCATGTGCTTTTTCATGCAGTGGGAGCGGAATTTTCAGGAAGCAGCTGTGCTGTGGGTGATAGTCACACTTTATTCTCTAAAACTCTCCTGTTTCAATTGGCCTCTTGGTGCCAAAGCACCATGGCGTGTTACACCTATCAGATCGGGCACAGTGCCCCTTCTTCCCAACCTGTGATCTGAAATGGCCAGCACTGCACCTTCCAGAACCCAGCTTAGATGCACAGTTGCCACGGAGGCAGGAAGAATGATTTGTTCGCCACCAAAAGCCCAGTTTCTCCAACAGGTAAGTACCAGCAGGGTGTGATGTCCCAAACCTACACAACCGTTTCCACTGCCTATTCCCGGGCCCCTCACTTGGGTCAGCGCAGCATTTCAAAGGAAGCCAAGAGAGAGAACTTGTGCATCCAAACCCTTCTCTGACTTGGCCGGTTATTGGATTAGCTACTCTCCGAAGAAGACCCAAAAGGCCTAGGGGAGAGAAGAGAGAAATCTGGATGCGGTGGAGACGATGGCCAAACAGAAAAATCACTTAGCGAAGAAAAGTTGGTGGAAGCCTGTAGTGGGAACCCGGGACATGAGGGAAGGGCCTGGCGGAGGGAAGGGGCTGAAGCCATAATTTCCTAACCTCTCCCTACAAACTATGCCCTTCCCTCTGCCCAAGTAAGTACAGGGACCGCCCTGCAGCAAGAAGACAGCGGATATTTAAATGTGAGGAACCCTGGCCACAGTGGGCTGGGCTCCCCACCCATCACCTAGTGTCCTCACTCACTGCACTCCAGACTTTGTCAAAGTGGTGGCAACTGAGTCCAGCGCCAGAGATTGGGTGATGCTCAGGTTGATTTCATTGTCAAGTGTATCTGGCAGGACTCTAGTTTGTTGACAGTTTTCCAGACAAGGCGTAGCTGGCTGAACCGCAGTGCCCCGGCATTTGGGATCATTGGGATCATCATGCTCTTTAGATTCTTTTTTCTTTCTTTTTTTTTAATTGCACAAGGATTTACTTATCTCTCTTCATAGGTGAAACTGATTTGGTGGGAAACTGCTAGACTCAATGACCAATTGGACTGTAGGCAAGAAGGCCAATGATCTTGCTCTTCAGATAAAGGAACAGCAGGGAAACAGGAGGCCTCTCTCCTGCAAAGCCGGTCTGAAGTGCACACAAGGCACGGCTGAGTGCCTGGTGACGTGCATTCAGCAGGTGGGCAAGACCCAGGAATGTGTGCTGTAACAAGGGAGTCTAGTGCAGGTTGTGGGGAATTTGGAGAAACACGAGGGGCCCTGGGCCACCCAATGACATCTTTTCTCCCCACTCAGGAGAAAGTAGGGAGATGGTTTTCATAGATCAAGTCAGGCTTTGAGAAGGTGAACGGGGGAAAAAAAAAAGAAGCCTCAGAAAGCCCCTCCCAAGACTCTCCTCGGAGGCGAACCACGACAGATGGCCGCGCGGCCTGAGGCTCGGCCTCCAGGCAGCCAGGGAGGAGCAGCTGCAAGTCCTGCAGCCTGTGAGACCCCCAAGGGGCCTGGGCCAGCATCCAAGGCTATCCTAAGCCTTGGCTATACTAACGCCCCAGTGGGGCACTTAAAGCTCCTCACGCCCAGGCCCAGACCCAGGCCTGCTGGGAGCACAACTCTCTCCCGTGCTCCCCCCACTCCACTCCAGGGCCACCCTTCCTTCCAGTCTTCCCCGTGGAGTTCGTGTTGGAAGATGCCAGTGAGCATGTCTCAGGGCTCTACGCCTTGCGCAGATGAGTGTGGGGTGACTCAGAGGGAGGGGGTGGTGGCAGATGCCTGCAGCTGGCTCCCAGCCAGGCTTGGCCATCCTGCATAAATGCCTGGCTTGGGTCTTGGCCTAACATTAAGGGCAAATCCCAAGAGGGGCGAGTGGGCTTCTCGAATCTGAACAATTCTGCTTTCAAAACAGGTGAATCCCTAGGCCAGCCTAGCCCCTTCCCTCATACCCCTACCCCGAGATGGGTGCAGAATCAGCAGCGGGGATCATCCAGAAACTCTTGCATTCCACAGCAGGTGTCAGAATGGGCCTCATTCCAGGGTCGTGGTGGCCGCTCTACCTGGCGAGCTTCGAGGGGACTCTGGCGGGCCCTCGCTGCAGGGTCCTCCCACCGGTCTTCCCAGCACAGGAACGTTGCCTTCACATTGCTCTTCTGTTAAAAGCATGTCATTCTTGCTTGCTCTTCAGATGCAAACACCCACTCCAAGGATACTCCAGGTTCCCCGCCAGCTCACTCGACTCTGACGTGGCAGCGCTCACCGGGCTGAGCCCAAATCAAGCACCGTTTATTAGGGGGAAGCTCCGTTATCCAGAAAGCTCACCTTTGAAGAGCTACCTATTTCCTGCCAGAGTTGTGGCGGGAAGGCCTTAGGTACTAGAAAACCTCGGGGAATTTGGGGAATAGCAGTTAAAGGTTATCGTTCTTACCTATTTGTTTGGATAAGTAGTAATCACCCTTCAGACGCTTATTGGTGAAAATATTTCTAAAAGTGTCTCTGTACATTCCCCTGCTTTGATGAATGGAACGGGAGGGCAGGATCTAACCATCTGATGGCTACAGTTTCGGGAGAGTGCCAGAGCCTCCAGGTCAGCCACCCCGGAGCCACAGGCAGGGTACGAGCCACAGCAATGGGCCCCGAGAAAGAGCCCCACACCTACCACGGTCCACGGAAGATGCTGCTCACTGGCTCCAGGTTACCTGGAGTCCTGTGCACTCTCTTTACACCAAGTGAAGATAATATTTTGTTTCCTTCCCACTTTTTCGCTAACACAAGCCACCCCAGTTCTCCCTTCTGACAACATGCAAGTGGACCCTAGACCTTCTAGAAAAGCCTTAGAGCACCCCCAAATGCTCACATTTGTCAGCTGCAATTCCACCCCCAGTTAAAACACGATTCTGAATGTGACTTGGCCAACGCAGCTTGCAAAGCAAGAACGTCTTCATTTAAGGTCGAAAACATCAGCTGTTTGGGTTGTGAGAAAAGAAAAGCCCACAAGGTTTGAGAGGCTTGGTGCTGCTTCTCGTTGTCCTCAGCTCCTGATTCTGCAGCTGGTTCTGTCTCCAAGCACCAGCAAAACCCTGTCCTAGGAGCCCCCAGACTCTAAGAGCCCGTGACCAAAAAGGAAAAGAAAGCCAAGTTGGGGAAGAACAGGGGCCCCCAACTCCACAGCCCTCCACTCTGCCCAGAGGGCCCACCCTGGGCTGCCTGGAACCCCCTAAAGTTGCCACCCCCACAACACAGTAGTGGGGCAATTCCTGGCAGCACCTGCAGCCCATGGGCTGGCTCTGTCCCCGCAGCCCCACCGAGCGTCTGTTATCTTATTTACTGGAATCTGCACAGCCAGGCTCTAGCTCGCTGGTGACTAAGGAGCTGCAGCCATTATCACCAGGCAGATGGCAGACTCCCTAAAAGCAGACATTAAACAATAAAATGCCACCACATACCTTGCCCACAAAATAAAATCAAAACAAACACCTAAGTCTGGCTTTGCTTTTCTTCTGCTCTCTCCCTACCTCCCCTGTGCCAAAGCACAGGGGGAGAGGTGCACAGGGTACCGAGGAGGAGATTTATGATCCAGGAAGACCATACGGACATGCCCAGTGACCTGCAGAAGGTGGCAGTAGCAGAACCACCATGGGACCCCAGGCGGCGGAGAGGGCAGACCCTGTCCATGTGTGACAGGTGGGGCAGAACCACCAGCTAGGACAGATGGGATTGGAGCAGCAAGGGAACTACAGGGACCCTGCGGAACCCAGAGCCCTCTGGCCCCCGTCGCCTGATGAATAATCAAAGTGCTAAGACCTGGAGAGTTCCACCAAAAACTCAGTTGCTCCCACTGCTTTAGAAGGTGTTCTGCTGGGTTCTGCCGGGACAGGCCACAGCTGAAGGCTCACCTGAAGAGAGGGACCTCCTATTTATTAAGCATCTATTATGTGCTGGCAGCTGCCCCCTAGTCCTGTGAGGCAGGTACTGTCTCCATTCTTAGAAGAAAAATCAGGCTCAGGAGAAGGAAATGATTTGCCCATGGTAGCCAGGGGGTGAACAGCAGAATGCTCTGCCAGGCCCAGGCCACAAGGCCTCTGGGGTGAAGAAGGAACACCCCCCCCAGTTCTTGGGGCCAAGGCCTCTGGAGTGAAGAAGGAACACCCCCAGTTCTTGGGCATCACGTGCTTTTGATTCCATTCTATTTTTCTCTTGACTCAGATTTTAGTAATTGAGGCTAGAGCTTTGCAGTCTCACATTAAACCCTTTTAGGACTCCAGGGTCTTAACTCACACTCGTGGGAAGGATGTTTGGTTCAGGCTGATGAAAGGCTTGGCTGCAAAGTGGGCAGAGCTGACAGGTGTGCAGAGCTGACAGGTGTGCAGAGCTGACAGGTGTGCAGGGCTGATGACAGGTCAGTGCACTGTCCCACTGGTGCCGGGCTGCTAAGGCCTCAGGACAAGCCTGCCCACTAGGAAGGGAGGGAAGGTATCGAACCTTGAACGAGCCACTTGCCTGTGGGTCCAACCTAGGTTTCCTGCTAAGTCACCAGCCCCCAACAAGAGCTCAAGGCAAGTTTTCACTACCAGACAATTTACCATGTGACTCATAAGTGCAGTCGGAAGGACAACTTTGGAGTTGTCTGAGGGCCTGAGTTTGAGCTCCAGTTTGCCATTTACTGGTTATGCAATCTCAGTACATTATTCAAATTCATGGAGCCTCAATTTCCTTGTATAAAAGGGAAATCTCCCAGGATCATCATGAAAATTATAATAATTAACATACATGAAATTGCCACACATGGTGCCAGATGCCTAATCAATCAATCAATATTTACCAGAATATGCAATACAGACAGCTAACAGCAGTGCAAGAGGTAACGTGGAGACAGATCCTTCTAAGAAAATAAGACCCCTACCTGACTGCATTAGGATTCATCAATTGAATCTACCGACAAGAACTGAACACAACTTAATACAAAGTAATGCATAAAAGTACAGGCATTCACCTTTGTTAGGCCCGGGCTGAGTCTGAGAGGAGGTAAGGGGTTTGTTAGAAGGGGTGTGGTGAGACTGGTCTGTGGGGCATCTCTTGGGAGGAGGGACCTGAATACTTTTTTTTTCTTTTTTTTTTTTTGAGACGGAGTCTCACTCGGTTGCCCAGGCTAGAGTGCAGTGGCGCAATCTTGGCTCACTACAAGCTCCACTTCCCGGGTTCACACCATTCTCCTGCCTCAGCCTCCTGAGTAGCTGGGACTACAGGTGCCCACCACCACGCCCAGATAATTTTTTTGTAGTAGAGACAGGGTTTCACTGTGTTAGCCAGGATGGTCTCGATCTCCTGACCTTGTGATCCACCCACCTCGTCCTCCCAAAGTGCTGGGATTACAGGCGTGAACCACCATGCCTGGCCAGGACCTGAATACTTTTAAAGGAAGAAAAAGATCAATAGTTTGAAAGAGGGCCGTGAGGGAGCTGGATAAATCCAAGATGGATTCTATTAGTTAACAGCTGAGCTGAAAGAGTAACACAAAATTAGAACCCGCAGTTCCAGTGACCCCTGGTTATCCAACACTATCAAGTGAGGAGGTCAAGCATCTTCCTCTTGTTGGAAAGGTCAGTGCCTGGGAAACAGGACTCAAGAGTTTGTTTTGCTAGAGTGCTGATGTTTAATTTCACCCTGGGACAGGACCTGAAGAGAAGCCAGAGCTGGGATAATAAACACAAAGACCAGGCTTAGGGACTGGGTCCACCCAACCTCAGTCCAGCAGCCTCCGTTCCCCTCCACCACCCACCCCACTCCCGACTTCAAAAGACCAGGCTGGACCGCAGGACACCTGGCTTCTCTTTCCAGCTGAATCCCTTTGTGACTTTAGGCAAAGAAGATTAAATATTTTAGATTTTCAATTATATTCACTGAATTTAACCATTGAACCCTCAGTTTCCTCTTCATAAGTGTGTGCCTCTCAAGGTCTACTACTGTTGGGCTGAAAAAAAAACCACCTGAGATTTCTCTAGTCCTTGGAAGTTTCCATGCAAGCTGGGGAAGCAGTTGGAAGGTGAGAAGCCCCCAGACCTAAGAGGCCTACTGCGAGGCCTCTCTGGTGAGTCAGAGCCTGCCCAGGGCGTGTGGAGCCCCAGGGTGCCGGCTTACTCTGATTGCATCCCAGGGAGCTTCCCCCTCTCACTTACTCTCACCTATTCACACCTAGCAGTCCCCGAATTCTCAATTTATGTTTTGGGGCCTCCTGCCTGCATCCTGGTTGTATCCCTAGGCCTCTCCCCATCTTCCAACACCTACAATCCTTAACGCCGTCAACGCTGGATTCCCTGCTAGCCCAGGCTTCATTTGTTTACTATCACCTTTGCTCTCTACCTGCGTTGAAAATTCAGATGCACAGAATCAAGCCTCCCCCAGGAGGAGGGTCGAGTGACCCCTAGGTCACTCCCAATTACCAGGACTCAAGGACCCTGAATCACAGACTTGAAGCAGACAGCCAGCCTCTGGCTTATGGAAGGCGATTGTAAGGAATGAAAATAAAAGGACATGGCTTACTCAAAGTGCCATGCATCAATGTCAGTGGAGGGCGAGAAGAGGGATACTGGGTGAGCTCCGAATCTAGCACTTTCCAGCCTGCAGCTCTACTTGTTGCTGCAAATTCACTCAACAGTTAGGGTTTCTGGTTCCCAGCCTCCCCCTCCTCCTCTCCACCAGACAGCGCAGACAGCCCACGGTTCAGTCATTGAGGAGGCCATCTACCATCTTGTCTTCCTTCCCTTCCTCTTTCCCCCACTCCCCTCCCATCTGCTTTTTCACTGGATTCCCCACAACTTCAGCAAGCAACAAGTAAGCTGTTGGGCTCCACGATCTGCAGGAGGCCAAGATACCCTTCAATGTGTATGGGGTCAAGAGAGTCCCCAGAAAACAGTGGGCCATCCCCAAAGCCCCCACATCATCCCCAGTCTTTTCCGTTTGGGCCAAATGTAATAAGTGATGGCTCAGGAAAGGCAAGGCCTGGCAAAGAATGACAACTTCGTTAAGATTTCAGCTCCAGTAAGGGGAATTCAAGCCAGGGTGGGAAGGCAGGGAGGAGACCCCGTCCCCAGGACCCAGTGTGTGCAGCAGCTCTGCTCAGCCTGGCAGCCTGGCAGGGGAGGAGAGACACTCAGAGAGGAATGGAGCTGAACACGCCCACACACGTACCACCTTCACTAGTGATGCTCTTTAAATCACCAAGTAAAAGTTATGTAAGGAGAAAACATACAGCTGCCGTGGAGAGAAGGAACATTTTGTTCAGCCTTGGGGTATCTGATTTAATAAGAGGCTCGTGGAGAACAAAGCCACAGTTCAGCATCAGTCTTGCACACCAAGGAGACAAAGCATCGTGAGGGGAAAAGCACACACCCAAGGATGCACAATCACCACGCATTTAGAAAGCCAGCTCCCACAGGTCTGCTTACTCAGCCCCAAGGGGTCCTGGAGGTCCTCTCTTCCAGATGCTAAGAAGCAGTGCAGGCTTGTAAGCCGCTGGATGGCAGGATGCGAGTGGCGGGGACGGGCGGCACTCCCAGCTCTGACAAATCCTGCTGCTTCACTCCAAAGGCCCATCAGAGAAGGGGTTTCCCAGCCCCTTCAGCACAGGCAGTTTCTAGGGTTCGGCTGTGCTCCGAGCCGCTGCCACTGCATGTCTGCAACAGATGGGGACTGGGGCTGGGTGTGTTCCCAGTCCCCAAGGCAGCGCAACAAGCGGCTGGCAGACAGCATGGGCTGGCCTAAGACAGCACAGGCAACGGTCTTGGTGGCTGGAGCTGGTTTGCTGCTCAAAATGCAGGCAGAGCTTGGGCAGATTCCCTCATTGATGGGACTGCAGCAGACTGTCATTCCCACCTGTGTCAGGGGCTGCTGGGGAGGAAACTCCTTACCACACGGCAAGCCAGCAGGAGGGAGGGCTGGACCAGAGCTTTTAAAAAGACAGGCAGCAGGATGGAGGGAGGCAGGAGCAGAGGCCGATGATGCAGCAGTGGACAGCTCTGGGCTCCAGGTCCTCTGGCCAGCACAACCCCTGCACTGTTCCCATCTAACTTCAGGCAAAGGCTTCAGAAATCTGAACTCCCTGGGGATTCCTGTCCTCGGAGTATAAAGAATGAGGGTTTTTTTCCCCCTCTGGCCAGAAGGATGGGTGAGGCTTTCCAAAAGGCTCTGCCAGTGAGGTCCCCATCTACAATTCATTCCCCCAACTCCAACCAGATGGCCTACAAACATCCAGGAGACAACATGGTCTCTGCCCGTATCAGCCATGTCTCTGGTTTTCTGTATTCTGATGCTTTGATACCTGGCGCCTTGCTGATCCTGGAGGGACTGCCCTCCCACGGCTGGGCAATTCTTAGAGATAGTAAGAAACTCACCTGTGAGCTTGCTTTTGCTATGCAAGCCAACCCACACAGACCCCCTCCTCGCCTCCTCCTGGGGGCTCTCACACCCTGGGCCACCACCCACTACCCTAATCACCCCAGGGCAGGTACCAGACAGCTAGGGACAGCCCCTGTACCCACAGTCCCCTAAAATTCTTCACAGAAACCACAATAAAGGCTCTTGCCCACATCTCCCTCTTGCTCCCTCTGCCTCCTGCCCAACCCCGGTGCTTCCCCACACAGCAGTGGTGTGCCAAGCCTCCTGCTTCCAGGGATCTGTGAGCATCCTCAGTTCCTTCCTTTGTGACACTCATTCCTGAGTCTGCATATCTTCTTGTACCTGATTACAACAAATCCCAGGTGACCTGAAAACAGGCTCTGAGGATGTACAAGCTGGTGGGGCAGAAAATGAACTTGAATTGTTAGGAGAAAATGAGGATCCCCATTTCAGAATCCCACCATGTCCCTCATTAAATAAAACTTGCTCAAGACTTGAACTTCTCAGCAGTGGAGGAATTGCTTCCAAAGATATCGAGTGACCTGTTCCTGCAGGTATTCAAGACAAGGAGGCTTCTTCCACGAGCTTATGACTCAAAGGCAAATGTGTTATTCAGGTAAGGGTGATGGCAGCACAAGGTGGAAAAAGATTAATGTGGATGATATATGCAGGAAGGCTTCCGAGAGGGGACAGAAGGACGCTGCATGGCCGTCTACTAAGACTCATGGACAAAAAGGCAGCTGAGTCAGCCGGGACTTGGGGGGACTTCTATAAGGGTTGGAAGTCTGAAGCTTTCTTAAGGTCACTTTCAGCCCAGGAGGGTACCAGGCAGTCATGGTCCATCCAGCTGTCCACCCGGAGACCTGACAGATCACAGGCCTGGAGCGCCATGGCCAGATAGCTCCAGGAACTCACAAGCCTGAGCTCTGGCGTTGCCTACCTGAGCAGGCCATTTTAAGCGGAAACTCTTTTTTTGTCTGTAGAATGAGCCATGTGTTATGTGATGTTCCTCAGGTCTCTTTCAGACCAGGGCACTAATATTCTGTGTCAACAAACCCAGTCCAAGTCCTGGCTCAGTCATTTCTCTGAACCTGAGTTCTTCCTCTGAAAAACCAAGCTGAGTGGAAACGCTTGCTCCGCACACCTCCCAGGGCTGCTGTTGGGATCATGGATGAACAAGCATCAGGACAGAAATAAGCATCATCTTGGGATGTGCGGGATTATTCTGGAACCAGAGGGCAGTGCTAGCATAAACCTGAGGTTTAGCAGAAAGCTGGAGCCATTTGGCGAAGATGGAAGGGCCAAACTGCCTGCAGCCTGCAGCCAGCCCCATGGGCACTGATGCAAGTGGTTGACCAGAGATCCGGCCAATCTCAGTATTTTCTCCTGCTGGTTCTGGAACTAGCCTTGCTGGGTGAGCTGGGCCTGTTTTATTTTCTGTGTGCTTTATTCCAAAGCATACATACAAGCCTGAGGAAAAAAGCCTAATTGGTTTTGCTTGGAAAAGCTGGAAATGTCAGGGAAATGGGCACCGTCATCCAAAGGATTCAGAGGTTTGCTGCACTTGGAGACAAGCGTCTGAGAGTGACTTATGGGGTGTGATGACGCTGCAGTTCTCACGGCAGCAATTCCACGTCTCAGGGACTGGGATCATCCATTAGAGATTAAAGAACATAAACAACTCTGCTCCCGCTTGCAAGCTGCCCTCCGCAAACACGGTCACTGTCTTCACCTGCATTTCTCCTTGCTTCCAGAACCTCCACTGCACTCCGCATGCAGGTGGCTCTGAGCTTTCCACCTACTCTCCCTGGAGGGCAGACTCAGCTGTCTTGAACAACAGAGCCCAATAGATCACAGATACTTAGCAAAGCCTGAAGACCATTTTGGTGCATCGGGCTGGTGTCAGAATCAGAAGTGGAAAGGAAATGCCTTCCTGAGGCACATCCCCTCTCACTCACCGCTCTAATTCATCCTCCTAAACTCTGTTTTTCAGGCATTACTCTTCGCACCCTCACCAGACAAAGCAATAGCAAAACAGAACCAGAAAACCTTCACTGGCTCCATGCCATCTGCAGAACAAACCCCACTTCTTCAGCATGGGCTGCCAGGCCCACAGGAGCCTGGCCCACGGTCATCCTTCCACGCCCCCAAGCTTCCCAAGGTTGTCAGGCCTCATGGTCCCTGGGCCCCCCATGTAGGCACCCTCCTGACCCTACAGCTTGGCATCCCTAGAAAGCCCAGCCCTACCCCTAAAAGCCCCTCCCTGGCACCTGTAGGTTATTACCAGGCCCCTCTCCTGGAACTCATTTTTTGAGTGTATTTTGAGTGCTGAGTATTTTACACATCCTATCTCAACCTGCACAAAATACCATCTACTGAGGCCCAGAGAAGTGAAGTCACAAAGGTTACAGAACATACAAGTTGCAAAGCCAGGATTCAATCACAGTTATGTTCCCCTCCCCAGCCTGGCTCTGTACAGCACGGCCTACAGGGCCACTGTCCCTTTATTCATTTTTGTTTATGTTTATCATCTAGTTTTTCTGTGGCCCATGCTTGTTTATTACTCGCATAATTAAAAATAAGAGGAAGACGCTCACACACCGCAAGCTGAGAGTCCCCCTTTACAGGTCCAGCCTATAACGTCCGAAATGAACAAAGTCTGCAGCAACACGGAAAGGATCAGGTACCACCTGAGTGCGCAGAAATGGGATACTGTCAAGTATGTTCTGATACAGCCAGACACTGAGGCCTTATGATATTACATAACAAGTCAAAACAGTGACTTCAAAGAATTACAAATGGTAAATGTGACAGGAAAATCTTAAATGACGCATGGTACTGCCTGAGCTGTGTAAGTGGCCTAGAAAACTAGACATACGTGAGCACACATGTGTAAAAGGCGTGTCTCCCAGCCCCGCCCCCGAGCCCCCGAATAACAGTCCTGGGTTAGATTTCTCAGCATCCCAGAAATCTAGCACAAATCCTTGCCAAATCCCATGCCGCCCTCAGCCCTTCACCTAAAAGTCAAATGCTGCATGCCAAGCTCACGTCCCTGCGACGAGGCACTGCTGTGCAGGACTATACTGCTGCAGGCCTGGTGGCAACAGGACCCCAGAACCCTGTGTCCACAGCCAATCTCGGCACCAGGCCAGCAGGGTAGCCTGCAGAGGGAGTATCTGTAAAAGGACTGATGGCAACTGCCCTGGGCAGAGACGCTGACCTAATAAAGCCCATATTCTACCCCCCTTTTACATGCCAATGTTGTCCCTGCCCTCATCGTCCTGCAAGATCTGTGCAGGGGAAAGCCAGAGGCCAGGGCAGTTGAAAGAAGAGGGAACCCCCTGGGCTCAAGGCCCAGCCTCATTGACCACACTTTTTTTTTTTTTGAGACGGAGTCTCGCTCTGTCACCCAGGCTGGAGTGCAGTGGCCAGATCTCAGCTCACTGCAAGCTCCGCCTCCCGGGTTCACGCCATTCTCCTGCCTCAGCCTCCCGAGTAGCTGGGACTACAGGCGCCGCCACCTCGCCCGGCTAGTTTTTTGTATTTTAGTAGAGACGGGGTTTCACCGTGTTAGCCAGGATGGTCTCGATCTCCTGACCTTGTGATCCGCCCGTCTCGGCCTCCCAAAGTGCTGGGATTACAGGCTTGAGCCATCGCGCCCGGCCTGACCACACTTTTATTTCACTTAGGAGCCGGCAGCTGGGGATTCGGGGCATGAAATGGCACTGGCTGGGGCCAGCATTTGAGATTGACTGGGCCTGGTGGGATGTAGATGGTGTGGCATTTTACTTTGGAACCTCATTCCTACGACAGCTTGAGGCCAGTGCCCTGCACTCATGAACTCTACAATATGCCAGGTCCTGTGGTTGCTTCTGAAATACCCCGACTGGGAACCAATGTGCCAAAGAGGGCTGCTCTGCACCGTGAGCATCCTTGTTGAAATCCACAGCAGAGGGCTTGTTAATTAGCTCCCTGGCAAAATGAGTGGTGTGCAGAGTGAGTCAGGAGGACGGCACAGGCTGCAGCCCCCTTGGATGAAGAGACAGAGAATCTGGCCGGCCCACAGCCCACCCAGCTGCAGCCCTGGTGACCTGGACACTGTTGGTTTGCATCCTCCACCTCCACAGACCCAGCTGCTGCATCTGCGATGAGCTCGACCAGTCCTGCCCATCCTAACACCTCTGGGTCCTGCTCAGGGTGCATCTGCCAGAGGGCAGCACTGAGACTTCCTCTGAGCTACAAGAACAGGTTGGGCCTGCCGCCTAAAATCGCCTGTAGGGATTTGGCAAACCCTGCTCTAGGATTTCCTTTAGTTGTCACAGACCACCAGTCCCAAGGCTGTCAGGGGGACACCCAGCCTCACCCACCTCCGGTCGCTAGAGACCGCCAATATTTACCAAAGTAACCAGATGTTTGCTGAGCGGCTGAGCTGAGATTAGATTAGCTGAGAATAGTTTGCCACCCTGCCCCTCCCTGAGTACCTCCATCCAGGCGAAACTAGTAGTTCCAAAACTGCAGGATTGCAAAGACATTTGGAGTCATTAAGACCTTGTGTCCTGATTTTAATGGAGTGGAAACAAAAACAAAGCAGCCCCCGCAAAGGATAACAGTTTCTCTGTCTTTCAAGGCCAAGTTCTGACCACCTGAAGATCTTGAGATACTTGGGCTACTGCCTGGAGCCTTATGGGTGAAAACCGCTCCCAGGTCACAGGGTCCCCTGAGCCTCAAATGTGGGATGGGGCCCCAGAGCCCTCTGTCCAAAGAAGAGCCATGTGTACTGAGTGTGCACACAGCTCCTGCGGTGGCTGACTTGGGTTCGGAGCGTGTCACCTGCCCAGTCAGGGACCCACCTGTACCCAATAAGCCAGCAGGTCTATAAATGCTAAGTCATATGTGACCAATCAGTTTAAGTGATGTGCCCAAGGTCACACGGCTGTGTCCTTAGAGGGCCAAGGCTAAGACCAGGTGCTCCTGATTTTATGCCAGCACCTGATAAGGAAGAGATAGGCCTATCCACTGGGAAACCAGCTGAGACTTTGTCCCGTGACCCCACGGCGACTTGTCTAACTCCAGTCTGAACAAGCCCGATGTGTGCAGGGAGCAGAAGTGAGAGGAGGAAGGACTGCCATTCATGCCGGCAGCTGGAACCTTTTTCTAAAAAATGGTGCATGCCAAAAGGAGTGCTGATGGGCTTAGCATAAATTCAACAGGGACAGGCTTAAGCAGCTGTCAGAGCTTCACTCCTTCCAAGGACTTCTCTGACCTCGCTCCTACCCCCATCACGATGACTCCCCCACACCCATTGCCGTGGGCTCCTTTGACTTCCATCATTTTGATGCTTGGGGCCTGGCCCCTGTGGCTCCTGCAGGGCACACTCTACTCAGAACACCACTCCGTGGCCCGGCCCCTGTAGCTCCTGCAGGGCACACTCTACTCAGAACACCACTCTATGGCCCGGCCCCTGTGGCTCCTGCAGGGCACACTCTACTCAGAACACCACTCCGTGGCCCAGCCCCTGTGGCTCCTGCAGGGCACACTCTACTCAGAACACCGCTCCGTGGCCCGGCCCCTGTGGCTCCTGCAGGGCACACTCTACTCAGAACACTGCTCTGTGGCCTGGCCCCTGTGGCTCCTGCAGGAGACACTCTACTTGGAACACCACTCTGTGGTCTCCAACTTCGCATCTCCCACAGGGTCAACAGCCAGTCAAGGGAAGAGTTCCTAAGACCTGATAAGCAGGAGCCACTGTCTGGAGACAAGCACCACCTTCAACAGAAAGCACTTGGCACTTGGGAAGCCCCATTTTCTTTCCTCTTCCATTTTTTAAACAATAAGCCGGGCTTCTCTCCTAACCCTGAGGCCCACCCTGCCCTAACAGCTCTCAGTGACCTATCGCCACTCCCACTCTGTCTCTAGGCACCCCCTCTCCAGGTCAGTGGATATTTTGAGGAACCCCCCAAGCCAGGTATCTGCTTCATGCTGCATTGCTAGGACCCAAGAAAAGTGGAAGAGCCGCCAACCTCACGGACCTCAGTCCTGGCCGGAAGGAAAGCTGTGGAGACAGGGAACAAGCAGGCTGAGAGTCCACACAGCATCGTGTGTGGCACGGACAGCAGCCACCACCATAGAAGTTTCCAGAAGGAAGGGGCTACTTTGGAAAAAAGTCTTAAAAAAGAACTTTATGAAAGGAGTAAGACTGAGGCTAAGATAAGCAAGATCAAGTAAAAATCAGAGGCACTGAAGGGTCCTTGCATTTTGTAAGGCCCTAGAGCATCGTCCTCTTTTGTTCCCTAGACACACTGCCAAGGCTCTGGAAAGCTCTAGAAGGTTCTGGAAGGCTCATGGCAACTCGATCTTTCTTTTAAGCTGGGAACCAGGATTGGGCCCAGGCTTGGCACTGGCAGAAGGCCGACAGGCTGTAGCACAAGCCTGGCTAGTCTCAGGCAGGTGCTCCAGGGCTGAACGCCTGTGACCTAAAACAGCTTCAATGGCACTGCTGAGCAGAAGGCCCCGGGCTGCCCAGGTGGTAGAAGGCCAAGCTGTCGTTTAGCATGCACAAGGCTCCCCAATTGAATGGAAATCAACAGAAACCACACTGGTGCACAAAACCAATTTTTTTCCACAAGTTGCCCTCTATAACGATGTCCCTAAGAAGTCCTCTCTAAGACACATTGGATTCCTTGTCCTGAGCATGCCACGAAGAAGAAAAATGCCTCCACTCGCCCTTTGAAGTGGATGCTCTTTCTCTCCAGGTTCAAATTCCAGCTTTGCTTTGCCAGTGCTGGGACCTTGGCTAAGTCATTTAGCCTCTCTATGCCTCAGTTTCCCCATCTGTAAAGTGGGGTTAATAATTATGCCCACCCCACAGAGTTACTGAGGATTAAATCCATATGTATGTATGTACACGCACACACATACACACATACACACACGCACACATGTGCACATCTGTATGCTGAGTTTTACTGAGGCAAATAGGGCCTGGGAGCTGCTGGGAGCCAAGGATCTGGGAGGCACCCCAGTGCGTTCCAGTGCCGTGTGACTCAGGTGTCAGAGAAGCCCATTTAAGGAACTCACCCATGACAACTGCCACTGGGGAGAGATACAGAGACTCTGAACCTTAAGGCAAGGTAGGAAATGGCAGAAAGTAAATAATAGAATGTTCCAGAAACAGACACCTGTAGCCTCCCCTGGGTGGGATGATGTTCTGGCCAGGACTGGGGCCAGAGCGCAACTGCCACCACCCCAGGAAGCCTCAAGCCCAGGAATGAGGTGGCGTCAGGAGGGCAGCAGGCCAGGTGAAGGCCGGGGGTGACTCTACTGTCCCCAAGGCCTCCTTTAATCAACTGACTGAGCACCACGTACCCAGCGCTGCCTGGGTGAGGGCGCTGTGGGAGTGAAAAGGAGCAAAAGGCAGGCGCGGCCCTGAGGAGGCGCTGAGCCAGTCTCGGGACTCAAGTGGGTGGCCCAGGTCCAGGGGCTCCCTTGGGGCTGGGCTGCACAGCTGAGACTGTGAAAAGCTGAGGGCCAGGGGGTGAGGGGAAGGCTGAGAGGAAGGGTGAGCCGGCCCCACTGCCCAGGCTTGGGCACCTGGGGCAGCTGGCCTGTGAGACGGTGCTGCTTCGACAGCATCTTCCCAAGCTCCGACAGACACGCTCAGTGCAATAGCCTTGGCTGTGTGGGGCCAGGGTCAGGGGCGTAGACCCATGTGGACGCCACCTGCACCCTGGGTCAGGTGACAGGGACCCGCCTCCACACCCCCCCC